>NC_088364.1:20021337-20023837 GCF_034508935.2 Berghia stephanieae
GACCAGAAGCGGTGTGGCTGGAGAGATAATGATAGTGATATTTCTCGGAGTCGTATTGATTTGAGTTCGATTTTCAAAATGGATTTGTTTGTGTGCCCGATGCTAGAATTTAATACAGGGTTTATCACCAGCCCCCCCCCCTCCCCCCCCCCCTTTTTTTCCCCCTACAAAATACTCACACAGGCAGAAAGAGTGAGTGTGTGAGAGAGAGAGAGAGAGAGAGAGAGAGAGAGAGAGAGAGAGAGAGAGAGAGAGAGAGAGAGAAGAGAAGTGGGGGGGGGGGGGGGGGGGTCTCGAACATAGGACCTTCCGATTCGAAGGCGACAAAACCACATAACCGCACAAATAAAGAGCCTTTTTAAATGACTCAAATGTATGCCGTCGCCGTCAACAGCACAGCTCGAATCCGGCATCTAAAGTCACAAGTGCAGAAACAGACCACTAAGTCACAAAGTCGCACGTTTAAATAACTTGTTAGTGATCTTCTTCTTTTAGATCTGATAATAATAATAATAATAATAATAATAATAATAATAATAATAATAATAATAATAATAATAATAATAATAATAATAATAGTAATAATAAATAATAATAATAATAATAATAATAATAATAATAATAATAATAATAATAATAATAATAATAATAATAAATAATGATAATAAAGTATAGCGATTAATGCCGAAGCCCCAAAGCGTTTTACAATGCCACTTTAACAAACCATAAACACACCCATACAGTGCCAAAAGACACATACACCAGTCGCATACAGTAAATATGCAAGTTTTACGAAATGAAATAAAAATGACATTCAACTAATGAGAACCAAAAAAAAAAAATTTAAAAAAACGATCAATTAATTCATTAAGGAGAAAACGACTATGATAAAAATCTTAACCGAACGCGATTTTTGGATTGTTGTAAGAGACAGTATTTTGAGGTGGTTTGATAATATAGATACTTAAATAACCACGCCTCTCGGACAGTCGTCATAATGTAAACAATAATTGTGATTGGTAAACATAGCACACTACACAGGTTTTACTATCGATGGTATGTGTCTAAGTAAAACACCCATTGTTCTACCGCTTGATGAATAAAACCAGCACAGAAATCTATGTGTAAACTTAAACGTTTATAATATGATGGAGAAAATCGTAGGATAACTAGTCATCTATTTTGGCGGTATGAAAACAATAACAATTAACCGGTAGATTTTTGACCAATCAAAACATGAAATTTGTGACACGCCGTCATACGTGCTCGGACAAACATAGTTGGTTGTTTATAAGCAATAACGTGAATTAAATCGACCCCTCTCTGATCATTATTAATGGTTTTATACTGCCAGATGGGTGAATAGTTATCACACGATTTTCCCGATCATATCATAAACGTCTAAGTTTACACATACAATTATCTGTGTTGGTTCTATTGATCAAGCGGTAGAACAGTGTGAATTTAACTAAGACACATATCATCGATAATAAAACCTGTGTAGTTTACGACGTCAACCAATCACGGCCATTGTTTATAGAATGACGAATGTGCGAGAGGCGTGGTTATCTAAGTGTCGATTATCAGAGAAAGGACGAATTCATTCATTTTATTGTTTATAAACAACAAACTATGTTTGTCCGAGCACGTGTGAAGGTGTGTCAAAAAGTCCATGTTTTGATTGGTCAAAGATCTCCTGGTTAATTCCTACTACAGTAATGAGCCCAGAGCCATTTTGGTTATCAGACCTACCAACAAGTATCCGTCGAATTCGGACCATCTCTCGATGTATTTTGGATTTTTTTTTTCATATAACCAAATGTGAATAAAATTGAAACTCTGATTTGTTTTGTTTTTTGTTTGACTTTTTAAATGTACATTTGCTCTAAATCTGTACATTTAACAGTGGTTTTCATACCTGGGTTTGGAATTCGACCAACTCTTGTGAATTTTTCTATTGGCGGACAACATTGGTGATTCCTGTTGACATCAGACCATCAGACATCTTGTTTGATGGATTATCTATATTCCTCCATGAAATGCCTGGGCGACGGGATCTAACGGAGCTGTGGCGAAAGGGCGTAATAAATAAAAATATTCCACGTTTCTTTCTCGGGTATCTAAAACTCATATAGCTGACATATTGAATCAAATGGACACACGGATCCACACTTTATTATAGAACCCAATTACGAAATAAATAAATAAATAATTTAATGTCTCGTTTAAATGAATAGAAACATTAAATTAAGTTGTTTTTTTTTTTTTTTTGTTTTGTTGTTGTTTTTTGTTTTTGTTTTTATTTTTGCACTTCGTCAATACATTCATTCCCCAACATAGAACATAAAGTTGATCAACCAAATCATGTAATATTCAAACTATAAACTCAGTTTTCAACGGTTAAGTCACCCAAACATTATATGGGTTACATTCGCAACACACGAACACACATACACACACACACACACACACACACACATAATATATATTCTCAATACAC
>NC_088364.1:20028837-20031337 GCF_034508935.2 Berghia stephanieae
AACATTGCCATCCGGAAGTATAACGGACCAACACACAAAACTGTGTGTATCCATGAACGTTTATAGTCAGGTTAATACAGTTCAGTGAGCATTACTCATATACGCGGATGGCAAAAAACAATAACAAAGACCTGAGTGACGTCATCTTCGAACTATCTATAACATATGTCCTAGAGGGTTCTCGCCCAGCCACGGTTCTAGTGTCAGGCTATTATGAAGGAGTCTATTTCGTACAGCGTCACGAATAGGGAACACACATGTGCGGCGATGTGGTCTAGTGGTATGACACTCGCTTTCGGATTGGAAGGTCCTGGGTTCGAGCCTCGCTCGGCGCATAGTTTATTCCTTGGAAAAGGCTCTTTACCCTCATTCCCTCACCTTACTCGGGTGTAAAATGAAAATCTGGCCCTTAACACCGTTGTCTCTGTCCGAAAAAAATTCACAACTTATAAATCAAAAAGTTCAAACATTTCGGGCAATTTTCATGATCTAATGATAATGACCACTATCAAAGTATGCAGTTGGTGTCACTCAACTTTGTGTTGTCGTTTTTAGCCAGTCATAGAGGCGATTATTTTGGCGGATAGAATTGGTGACTATTTTACCTATTTATCCATCAGAACCATTAGGCTCATGGAGCTGGAGTCTTTCACTTTTATTTATTTTATTTTATTTTTTTTCTGCGTGAAACGGTCACTAGAAGTTGCTAGCTGCCCTTTGGATAGGACGCTAGTCTATCGCAAATTACTTTCCAACAGATCTAAAAGACTTAGCTACCCAATCATGCTGGGTGGATAGGGGGTGGGGGTGGGGGGGGGGGGAGTTGAAAAAATAATCTCGACTTAACCCGGGATCGATCTCATGTGAAGCAAGTGTTATCGGGACTGCCTTTTACCTTTTTATATAAAATGATTTTTTGGGGGCGTGTTTTGTTGTTTGTTTGTTTTTTTTCCGAAATGCCATTGAATTATTGTGCGGCTATGACACTGGCTTTCGGATCGGGAGGTCCTGGGTTCGAGCCTCTCTCGGCGCATAGTTGAGTACTTGGAAAAGACTCTTTACTCACATTCTCTCATCGTACTCAGGTGCCCGTTAACAACACTGTCTCTGTCGGGGAAAAAATGTAATATAGCCTAACAGGCGTCATGTCTTGCTCTATAATATTTTACGCGTTGCCGTTGGTCAGGGACCCTTTTTAAAGCGTTTTGAGCACGTTTAGTGGATATTGCGCTATAAAAATTGCTCCAGTTTTTAAAATTGTCATTTAGAAGTTTGTAACACCGAGCCGACAACATGCTGGGGACCAATGAACTGTGCTTCATTTGATAGTTTGTTTTTTCAGCTATCGGGCTTACGTTAGTGAATGGCTTTATTCCGTACTGTTGGACTGACCGGGTAGTTGGGTGCACCAATGGAAATGGCGTTCACTACTACTCCACGTACAACAATGTTTGCTAACGGTCAGTCAAGATAATACGTGAAGAAGGCGAGTCGTAGTGGGTATTTAATAAAGGGAATGTTAAATAGACGCGTCAACAGTATTATTTATTAATTTCATTGCGGTGGGTGCCGTGTTTTCCTTGTGACTTCTCTTGGTTTTGGTGTATAGTAAGTAACTCGAATGCTGTTGTTAGTCGCGATTGGAGTTCGCTTTGATGGAAATACTGATAGCTGTTGGATTTTAAATGTGGTTTATAGATAGTATGCTTTTGGCTAAGAAGCTCACAACATTGACATCCGGAAGTATAACGGACCAACACACAAAACAACGTGTAACCTTAAACGTTAATAGTCTGGTTAATACAGTTTAGTGAGCATTACTCATAAACGCGGATGGCAAAAAAAACAAAAAACATTAACAATGACCCGAGTGACGTCAACTTCGATCTATCTATATATTATATTGTTGATCGCTGTTTATATTTAAAACTCACGGAAGGATCGAAATTGATGCCACTCAGCTCTTTTGTTATTCTTTTAAGACAGCCATTTTGGTGATTAGTTTTCACTACATTTTATCAGAATATATAAACGTTTAATGTCACACATAGTTTTGTGTGTGTGGTACGTTATATCCGGATGGTGGATGTTGTGAGTATTTTTTTAAATGCACAGTATCAATTGAAGGCTTTTGTTCTTGCATTATAGATAGTATGCGCTTGGCTAAGAAGCTCACAACATTGCCATCCGCAAGTATAACGGACAGACACACAAAATTATGTGTAAACATGAACGTTTATAGTCAGGTTAATACGGTTTAGTGAGAATTACTCATAAACGCGGATGGCAAAAAACAGTACCAAAGACCCGAGTGACGTAAATTTCGAACTATCTATACTGCCTTGCAAATGATTAGAAGTCAATGATGCACATGAGTTAACTGTTAAATTAGATATGTTTTTGTGACTCGTGGCGTGAGTTGGGTATTTATGTCGAAACGAACCAGGTGAGGAAGAAGTTCTTCAGAGCCATTAAGCCCATGGAGCCGAAGTTTATCCAA
>NC_088364.1:20036337-20061337 GCF_034508935.2 Berghia stephanieae
TAGACTACTACAAAAGCAAGCACCATCACAATCAACTATTTCGAGCCTGGTCATACTTTTATGGCTGCTGACTCCACCCATGCCGGAATCCAAAGAGTTCTGAGACAGAAAGACGATCAAGATCTTTGATTTCAATGACTTTGAACAATGTGTCGTAGAAGCAGGCTGCCAGACAATGCCGTTGAGGTTTAATGACTTTGCCAACTGGGATTCTGGAGTCAGTAATCTGTTGAGCAAAGCTGACAATCGTCCCTACCTAGCTAAGATTGTTTGTGCTGAATTCAGGCCAGGGTCACTAAAGACACTCTTCTTCAAAATAGCTTTGAAGAAGATACCTTCAACGAATGTGACATTCTGAAACGGGGATTTGTTTGTACGCCAAAGTTTCGAACAAAACCCAGGGGTGTAGGATTTACAAGAAGGATGAGATCGTGAAACAACTTGTGGGTTTGACGCCCCCCCCCCCCCCCCCCAATAGACGAAAGTACTGGATAGACCTACCAACCAGCTCCACGAGTAGAATTCTTTGCAAATCCTACAAATGAATGTCCTTTCATCATTCACTGACTAGTTGAAAACGTTGCTCTTTCAAACAATGTGTACGAGCACGCAACGTTTACACCTAAGTAATGATTCAATTCATTATCTAAAGAGAAGAGATGGAGTGTATATGTATGTGATAATATTAGCGATGATTACAAAAGCAAACTCCATGTTAGTGAACTATAACGAAATAGGGAGAGAAAGAGAGTTAGTACTAGTTATACAAATAATGCTAATCAAATCACTGCAAATGAAAATATTATGAAAATTTGCATGACTGATGCGATTGTTCTGAAATAATAAAGCATGTTCAGCTTGAAATCCTAATATGTTTTTGATTGGTTTCTTCTGATTATTCTAGGGACATGTGATTATGATGTTTTTGCTTATTATAGCTTAACATTGGGCGATATGCGTCCTCACATGACACTGTATATCAATATGCACATTACCGCTAAATTAGCCCATGTCTATGACAAACAGGCGCAAAAACAATATGCGTCCGTTTGTCACACACTGGATATACATCCGAAAGTGCGATGGACGCATAATATTTTTGCGTCTATCTGTCAAAGACATGTGTCAATCAATTTTCAATCATGGATTTGACAAAAGGTCTTTCGGTGAATTACACAGTTAATACAAATATTTTAGTTTTCAAGTTCCATCAATAAAATAACAAAAAAAATGTTCTTTAATTATCTATCAATTCTTTTAGATTCGAGCCAATAGTTACAATGTTATTAAGTAAAACAGTTTTTTGCGTTTCCTGAAAAAGTAGGTTTTCCCGTTATGCGTCTTTTTCTCATATCACGGCAGAATTGTAATCAATGCAGATTTGTCGTGATTTGACAAAACGCCCTTTTAGCATTTTGGCCAGAAAATGTTTACATCTTATAAACATCTTATAGACAATTTAGTTTTAATAACACTAACACCAAGTTACGACAAATTGCCTCAACTTTAGTTTTTAAAAATTACTAAAGTTGAGGCGATTTATGATAATATAAAAATGATTGTTTTCTAGTCAAAGTTTTAAAAAGTGTTTTTTCAAAGTCACCAGAACTGGTCAATGAGAGGATAGATTGGGTGATATTACAGATGTGTGTGACGATACAGGGTCGCAATAGGCTCGTCATTCCGGGTCGTCGTACTCTTTGTCATACCTGCATTTGATTAAAGTTATTACGTTGGTTTGTGATGATAGTTGTAGTATTAGTTATTGCAGTAGAAGTCGTGATGATAGTAGTAGTAGTAGTAGTAGTAGTAGTAGTAGTAGTAGTAGTAGTAGTAGTAGTAGTAGTAGAAGTAGTAGTAGTAGTAGTAGTAGTCGTAGTAGTAGTAGTAGTAGTAGTAGTAGTAGTAGTAGTAGTAGTAGTAGTAGTAGTAGTAGTAGTAGTGGTAGTAGAAGTAGTAGTAGTAGTAGTAGTAGTAGTAGTAGTAGTAGTAGTAGTAGTAGCAGTAGTAGTCGTAGTAGTGGTAGTAGTAGTAGTAGTAGTAGTAGTAGTAGTAGTAGTAGTAGTAGTAGTAGTAGTAGCAGCAGTAGTAGTAGTAGCAGTAGTAGTAGTTGTAGTAGTAGTAGTAGCAATAGTAGTAGTAGTAGTAGTAGTAGTAGTAGTAGTAGTAGTAGTAGTAGTAGTAGTAGAACTAGTAGCTACACCTTTTCCAGAGCAAATTTAACAAGTTTCCAAAGCAATTACAACATGTCCAAAATAAAATCGACATTATCCAGCGCAAATTCAACTTTCCAAATCAAATTCGCCATCCCTCTTTGTAGTAATTTATGCACTTAAATTTGGATCAAATTCATACGTCTTAAAGACCAATTATGAACGTTTTCCAGATCGAATTCATCGTGTCCAGTGCAAATTCAACATAAACACTTGCATTACAGGAATAAAATGAAAATAAAATGAAATAAAACAAAATAAATTATCATCATCATCATCATCATCATCATCATCATCATCATCATCATCATCATCATCATCATCATCATCATCATCATCATCATCGTCCTTCTCCCCATCAGTCAAGGGCCAAAGGAACTCACTCTGATTATGTCAACAAATTCGTTTCCCTGACGACTCAGTTTATCGTCTGCTACTATCTTCTGATTACTGGTCAATAATAGAGTACCATTTTACATACCAACGATTTACAATAAAATTCACCCAAGGCAAGATGCCGTGGCAACATTACAACAAAATAAATGATGAAGACACATGAGGTCTGTATAGCTGTTTTGACAGGGTTGAGGATTACATTCTATTCGCTCAGCAAATGGGAAGACATCGGTCAGTTGCTTACTCCATAGCCATAATAGTCTTCAACAGTCGTAACGTCACTTCCTTCCTAATGACGCATGGTAACTTAGTAACACTGGCTCTAAACTATCGGAACAATGGCGGACGCCCGTATGAAATATTTCTCCGGCGAGCATAAAAGCGTATCCAGAGGGGAAAAAACACATAAATTTGATCATGTTTTGACTTTTACACATTCTGATCACAAGGCATATGAAAAGGGAATGAAAAATTCTAGCCAGCATGAAGAATAAAAAGTATTGATTTTCTTTGTTTAGAACCAAGATGGCCGCCGTTGCCAGGCGGCGTGACATCAGACTACTGAATCCAATAGTAGTGAGAAGATTGAACGGCCCGATCACAAAATAACTATCGCAAAGAAAAAATAGAAATTCACTCCTGTTGAAATCGAACACGGCACCTTCGATCTGGAATACAACGCACTGATTAAAGAACCGTTCCACTAAGCTTGCGAATTTTTTTATTGTCAGCACCAATTCTACGATTACACAAGTCGAGGTCGACTGATTTTTTGGGATGTTTTTTTTTTTTTTTCTTGTTTTTTTTTTTCCTTTCTTGCGTTCCCTAGCACCTTTCATACACAGGTGTTCAGTTCTTTATCTTACACCGATGCATTCTCCTTAATTTCTTTATTTGATATTTTCAATAACAACAACAAAATAATAATAATAAATTGGAGCAACTCAAATGTCTTCGTCCTCGTCCTCCCGTGTCCAATGTATGTGTATAGTTTGATGCAAGCCAGGGTTCACAGCACAAACGCGTACCCTTGTGAAGAATATATAGGTATTAAAATTGTCCCAACTATAGGGAGCCTCTGTAATGTAATGGTAGCACGGCTGACCTGTATTTCGAAGGTCTGAGGTTCGTTCCCCAATCTATGTCGAATGATTTTTTTTTTTTGGATTTTTTTTTCTTATATTTTTCTTTCTTGCTTTGTCTGGCACCTTTTACACACACTTGTTCAGTTCTTCGATTACACACGGGAAATAATGGCAATTTCCTTGCCAAACCCAACTATTTATATTTTTGGCTGCAGAACATCGAAGGCAAAGTTGAAACTGTCGAACGACTGGCGTAAAGACTCATTTTCTGAAAGAGAAAACAATAAACGATTGAATATTATAACTAATAACAAAGTCCTGTGCAATTCCGGCACGAATGTTACAAACAACAACTCACTGAGAAAACTTTTCTTATGTACTTTTTTTACACGTTTGGCAGAGTTCCTACGTAGTAGAAACAAAACAATACGCTCGATAAAATAGGTTGAAATTGAATTGGAAAGCTCCGAATTTGATTTGGAATGTTGAATTTGAACTTGCCAACTTGTGAATTTGACTGGAAAATGTTGAATTTGGTCTGAAAGTGCCGAATTCTATTTGGACAATGTTTGACTTTGATTTGGAATGAGGAATTTGAACTTGCCAACTGATATTTTATCGGGAAAAGTAGTAGTAGTAGTAGTAGTAGTAGTAGTAGTAGTAGTAGTAGTAGTAGTAGTAGTAGTAGTAGTTATAGTAGTAGTAGTTGTAGTAGTAGTAGTAGTAGTAGTAAGTAGTAGTAGTAGTAGTAGTAGTAGTAGTAGTAGTAGTAGTAGTAGTAGTAGTAGTAGTAGTAGTAGTAGTAGTATGTAGTAGTAGTAGTAGTGTAGTAGTAGTAGTAGTAGTAGTAGTAGTAGTAGTAGTAGTAGTAGTAGTATAGTAGTAGTAGTAGTTAGTAGTAGTAGTAGTAGTAGTAGTAGTAGTAGTAGTAGTAGTAGTAGTGTAGTAGTAGTAGTAGTAGTAGTAGTAGTAGTAGTAGTAGTAGTAGTAGTTAGTAGTAGTAGTAGTAGTAGTAGTTAGTAGTAGTAGTAGTAGTAGTAGTAGTAGTAGTGTAGTAGTAGTAGTATATGTTAGTAGTAGTAGTTGTAGTAGTAGTAGTAGTAGTAGTAGTAGTAGTAGTAGTAGTAGTAGTAGTAGTAGAGTAGTAGTAGTAGTAGTAGTTAGTAGTAGTAGTAGTAGTAGTAGTAGTAGTAGTAGTTAGTCGTAGTAGTAGTAGTAGTAGTAGTAGTAGTAGTAGTAGTAGTAGTAGTAGTAGTCGTAGTAGTACTTTTGTAGTAGTAGTAGTCGTAGTAGTGTATCGTAGTAGTAGTAGTAGTATAGTAGTAGTAGTATAGTAGTAGTAGTGTGTAGTGTAGTAGTAGTAGTAGTAGTAGTAGTAGTGTAGTAGTAGTAGTAGTAGTAGTCGTAGTAGTAGTAGTAGTAGTAGTAGTATAGTCGTAGTAGTAGTAGTGGTAGTAGTCGTAGTAGTAGTCGTGGTAGTAGTAGTAGTGGTAGTAGTAGTAGAAGTAGTAGTAGTAGTAGTAGTCGTGGTAGTAGTCGTGGTAGTAGTAGTAGAAGTAGTAGTAGTAGTAGTAGTAGTAGTAGTAGTAGTAGTAGTAGTAGTAGTAGTAGTAGTCGTAGTAGTAGTAGTAGTAGTCGTAGTAGTAGTAGCAGTAGTAGTAGTAGTAGTAGTAGTAGTAGTAGTAGTAGTAGTAGTAGTAGTAGTAGTAGTAGTAGTGTGGCTGTGTAGTCTTCTTGTATTACACTCGCCTTCGGATGGGAAATTCTGGGTCCCGTCCTGCATGTATAGTGTTGCGGTTGGCTAAGGACCCCTTGTATACGCTTTGAGCACGTTTAATGGATACTGCGCTATATAAATAGTCAAAATCTCGTTTGTAGTAGTAATAATGATAATAATAAGTATGATGATGATGATGATGATGATGATGATGATGATGATGATGATGATGATGATGATGATGATGATGATATAATTATTAAAGATAATGATGGTGAATTTATACCTACTTTTTTGTTCACAAATCGATACATTGTAATTTGATTACAACCTACTATCTATACGCAAAAAGAAAATGATCAAACCAAGTGAATATATCTTGTTATGGTTCGAACCTTTACTCTTCAATATAATAGCCAAATGCCTTAAATAATTTTCAAAATTAATTATTTCCCTTTTATTCGATAATTCTAGACCAGTGTCTATCAATATTTATTTCCTCTTTGAACGAAAAAAGTCTTAAGCGCCCATAAAACAATCAATTAGTGGCAAGGATTTTGTTGTTGTATTGGGATAGTTACTATCCATTTTGATTTGAAATTCAGACTTTTTTTATGATCTTAATCAATAGCACGTAATGGGTTAAATGCATAAATACATTAATAAAAAAATTAAAAAAAAAAAATAGATCGACGACTAAAATATTTCGTATTTTAATTCCAACATTTTACTTCCAACAGAATGGGCGTACGAAATAGTTAGTCATCGACCTGTTGTTTTTTTTTAGTAATGTATTAATGTTATTGTTTTTTTTTTTTTGTTGTTGTTGATGAAGAAGGGTTTTGAGCCCGAAACGTTCCGTGTTTGACAATTTGTTCTCTTTTGAAGTTGTTATATTCATTCGTGTATATATTACTTTTTAACACAAAGTTCAGATTTATTTTTATTATTATTATTATTTTATTAAATTAAAAAAAAAAATTTTTTTGGAAGCTAAGAAAATATGGTAGATCTATATTTTATGGTAAGTCGTATAAATTCATCATTTAAAGCTTCATAATTAGAAAATAAATTCAACTTTTGGCATTTAAAGTAATGACCATACACTCACATTCTTTCAGCGTAATAGGTGTAAATGAGTATCTAGCCGTGAACAGCGTTGTCTCTGTCGAAAAAAAGGACTATTGCCTAAAAGGCGTGATGTTTCGTTATACCTGTTTGGGTTGCTGTAGGCCAGGGACTGTTGTAAAGCACTTCGAGCACGTTTAGTGGATATTGCGTGATAAAAATGCTCTAGTTTTTGTGCGCTCAGATTCCTATGTGCTGTCCATTGAGGGGAAGACGTTTGTTTTTTATCATTATTATCTTGATCCAGCCGGCATCGTACCAGTTTGGGACAATGAATCCAAATCGACGTCTGCTTATTTTCAGGTCTGATGACCCAAATCGTTATGGTCCCATTGTTGTAATGGATGGACCTATTGTCCTTTGCAACAATGTTAAATCAGGCCCATAATTGTGTTCACTTATGTTATCAGACCTGCTAATTTGTGTGCACCTAGACCCAGATCAAACGACATTGATTATGTTTTACGCGGAACATCTATACTTTATAGATGGAACGAACTTGACGTCACTCCGCTCTTTGTTATTTTATTTAGACAACCATTTTAATGATTAGTTATCAATAGATTATATCAACCAGACTACAAACGTTTAAGGGTACACATCGTTTTGTGTTGGTACTTTATAGATAGTATGCGCTTGGATAAGAAGTTCACAACATTGCCATCCGGAAGTATAACCGACCAACACACAAAAATATGTGTAACCTTAAACGTTTATAGTCTGCTTAATACAGTTTAGTGGGAATTACTCGTAAATGCGGATGGCAAAAATCAATAACAAAGGCCTGAGTGACGTCATCTTCGTTCTATATATATATATATATAATATATATATATATATATATATATATATATATATATATATATATATATATATATATATATATATATATATATATTATATATATATATATATATATATATATATATATATATATATATATTATATATATATATTATATATATATATATATATATATATATATATATATTATTAGTGCGGGGCGGTCCTTGGCAAGCTTAAGGACCACGGTCCTACGGTCCTTGGGAAATGAAGACCGCAAGGACCGGTCCTAGGACCGGTCCTTTTCGACATTGAACATTCCTGAGAGACTGTTGGAAATTCGAACCGGTTTGACCTTTGAGACCGTGGGATCGTTCATTCTTGAACCGTTAAAGACCGCTACACGATGAAAACCGTGGTCTACAGGAGTAAAACACACGGAGTAGTCACACTCATTTCAAATTGTAACCTAATTAGAGAAGAGGGGTGATGCCTTCTTTATTTGCTCACCGTACTTCATTGTTACTTCGATAATTTAATAAAATTTGAAATTTATCCCCATTAACGGAGATAATGGCATCGCCCAAGGCGTTGATCGAGTTGTTCGTGGCGTTGATACACACACGCAACTCCTACCCCCCCCCCCCCACACACACACACATTAGAGGGCAGCGAGCATTGAAGAGTAAGAGAGAGACGTGAAGTTATAATAAGAGGGGGTGGATGAGGTAATAGTAATAAGAGGGGTCGATGGTGACTTTTCGCCAGATCTAACAAACTCAGCTACCCATTTATTGCTGAGTAGACAGGGATTCAGAAAAAAATCGACTGCACCCGGGATCGATCTCTGGCCCTTTGCGTATAAAGAGAGTGCTCTATCAACTGAGCTATCGGGGTCCCCAAATATTCTATTGGACTTTTTTAAAATTCAGACGTTATAACTGGGTTTTTTGGAAGGAAGAAACTAATGAAACTCATATTATTTGATTAGTAAAAACACCAAACGAAATTTTAATATTATTGTGTTATTTTAAATGACAACACTGCGATAGAAAGGAGTGGTGACAAGAGATGGACAAAAGAAAACAAAAAATCGGATTTGCTACTTGCTAGGTTCGACACACACACACACACACACACAAACACACACACATCTTTAGTAGTCACATACATTTCAAACAATAACCCATTAGAGAAGAGGGGTCATGCCTTCACCATAGATCATTGTCATTGCGATCATTCTTCTTCTTCTAGGTTCCATGCCTGGTCCAGGCTTCGGATACTGCATGAATTATCTCTCTCCATTCCTCCCTGTCTCTTGCTTTTTCAAACAGCTCTTGGATTGTTAGGTTGGTGAAGCCCTTCAGTTGGTCTATGAGTGTTTTTCTTTGTCTCCCCCGGGCGCGTTTACCAGGTATTTTTCCACAACTTGCCAGGTATTCATTCTTATCTTTCCTTACTATGTGTCCGAAAAAGGATAGTTGTCGATCCACTATTAAGGGCATTAGTTTCCTTTGTTGGTATGTTTGTTTTAGCACTTCTTCGTTCGTTTTGTGTGCAGTATACGATATTCTCTGCATCCTTCTCAAGCACCACATTTCAAAAGCTTCAATGTTCTTTTGTGTTTCTGCATTTGTAGTCCAGCTTTCGCATCCGTATAACAAGATTGGCCACACGTAGCACTTCAAGACTCGGAATCTAATCCCGAACGACATCTGTTTGTTTTTCAAAATGTTTCCCAGGTCCATGAAGGCCTGTTTGGCTTGAGTTATTCTTGCTCGTATGTCTCGGTTACATCTTCCATCTGTTGTCACTATTGAACCTAGGTATTTAAAACTTTCTACGTTGGTAAGTTGCTCGCCGTGAATCGTTATATTGCAGGTGTTGTTGTTTTCGGGGTTTTTCTGTATTACCATGCATTCCGTTTTGGTGATATTCACTTCCATTCCCTTGGCTTCACTATCTACTACCACTTTGTCAACAATCTTTTGAAGTTGGATTTCTGATGTTGCAATGAGTACCGTATCGTCTGCGTATCTTATATTATTTATGTTGTGACCTCCTACTTTTATTCCCTCCATATTATTTATGCCCCTCATGATTGTTTCTTGGTATAGATTAAACAGATCTGGTGAGGCAACACACCCTTGACGGACTCCTTTCTTAATAGGAATGGAATTTCCTGTAGAGTTTCCGATTTTGATAGATGCCTGCTGGGTGTAGTATAATGTTTGCATGAGTCTGAGGTCTTTCTCATCAGCGCCAATGGAGTGCAGTTGTTTTAGTATTTCTTCGTGGCGTACTCTATCAAAAGCTTTTTTGTAGTCGACAAAACAGAGGTATAGTGGGGTCTGAACCTGTATAGCTCTTTCACTTAAAACACGGAGGAGGTATATTGCGTTCCTTGTCCCTCTGTCAGGTTGGAATCCATATTGTTCTTCTGCGATTTCGGGGTTAATCTTATTCCTTAGCCTGTTGATAATTATACGCAACAGTATTTTGTTGATGTGGCTTATTAAACTTATAGTTCTAAAATTTTCGCATCTGACTGCACCTGCTTTCTTTGGTATTGCTATGAAAATAGAGTTACAGAGATCTTCTGGAATTTTCCCAGTATTGTATATATTGTTGAATAATATGTGAAGTTCATCAATTGCTAGATCTCCTAGGCTTTTTAATACCTCTACAGATATTTCATCAGGGCCTGTTGCTTTACCATCCCTCATTCGTTCCATGGCATGTTCAATTTCACTTTTGGTGATGTTTGGTCCGCTTAATGGTTCTTTGAATTTCAGTGGTGGTTCATTTCTATTTGGATCATTGTACAGTTCGCCTATGTATTCTACCCATCGGCTTTCTATATGTTGTTCTTCAAATAGCAGTTCCCCTTGTTTGTTTTGGATACAACTTCCTGCTGCTTTGCTTTTCCTTTTCCCTGATAGTTCTTTTATTCTTTGGTGAGCTTGTTGGGGTTGGGTTTGTATTCTCTTTCGATTTCGCAGCATTTCCAGTCTAGATAGTTCTCGTGTGCCTCGATGCATTTGGATTTAATGTGGTTGTTCAATGTTTGGTATTCTGCAGACCCTCTGTTGCATTTTCGTCTTTCTTCAAATAGGTTTAGAATTTCATTTGTCATCCATTCCTTTTTGCTGTTTATTTGAGCTATTGGTAAATGCTTTTCTGCAGTTGCTTTGACACACTTTTGGAATATATCAAATTGTTTTTCACATTTTTCGTTATCAGGTTCACTTTGGCTTTGTATCATGAGTGCATTTTCAAATTCTTCTCTCATTTTTGTTTGTATGCCATTGTCTTTGCATAACCTGTAATCCCTCTTTATTCTACCAGCTGTTCTCTGAATAGCTTTAAACTTTATCCTTACTGTACAAACAACTGGGACATGGTCACTGTCTACATCGGCGCCTGGATAGGTTTTGCAATTTAATATGCCATTTCTGAATCTTGATGATACTGCTATAAAGTCTATCTGGTTCCTTGCTCTGTCCCCTGGTGATTGCCATGTCCAGGTTCTTCTTGGGTGTTGTTGAAACCAGGTGTTTGAAATCATTAATTTATTTGTTCTACACCAATCTGCCCAGATGTTTCCTCGTTCATTTCTGTCTCCGAGTCCATGTGGTCCGATTATGTCACCATCTCTGCCTCTGCCAATCTTAGCATTTAGGTCCCCCATTACCATAAGGACTTCTTGTGATTTACACATTCGTTTTGCTTTGTCTAGTGAATGGTAAAACTCTGTCATATCTGCATCTGTCGCCTCTTCTGTTGGTGCATAAACTTGAATAATATTGGTGTCAACTACAGGTCCTCTTAGCTTAACCAGCAAAACTCTGTCTGAGATTGCTACGTGCCCTTTGTAAAATTTGGTTGATTTTTGGTCTAAGATCATCCCTACTCCTTTTTGGAAAGAGGTTCCACCACTCCATATGATCTTATATGTCGTGTTGTTTTCTTGTTTTGACATGGTTCCCTGCTCTTTCCATCTCATCTCTGCCAGGCCAAGAATATTTATTTGGAGCCGTTTCATTTCTTTTAGAATGTTGTTTAGTTTTCCTTTTTGGGCACAGGTCCTGACATTCCATGTCCCAATTTTGGTTTTGTCACATTTGTGAAATTTATTTCGCCTAGTAATTGGCTGACGGTTCGGTGTGACCTGACGAACATCACGCTCCCAACCGAGCGAGGCAGCAGTCTTCCGTGAAAACATGCTCCCCTTTACGCTGTCACCGTTTAACTTTTTGGACTTATTCATGCAGTTAACTCGGCAGTTCGACAAATGGATGATGCCAAGTCTGCAAAGATAGATCATCATCAAGCCCTACTGCAACCTCCTCGTGGTGTCGAACGGTAACAGGTCAAGCTGGCCAACTGCAGAGGGCGACAAGAATAGGCAATGGCAAACCATTCTTGTAACTTTGCCGAGTTAACTGCATGAATAAGTTGCGATCATTATGGTGTAGTAAATTTTGAAATTTACCCCGTATAATGGAATCGTCCAAGGCGTGCGCCTCCTGTTCCCCCCATCTCACACACGAAAGGGCGGTTTGCGGAGTGGAGGTTGGTGGTCGTCTGCCTGTATGGTCGTCTGTGTCATTTAGTGTATGGCAAAGGGGGTGGGTGCGATTAATTAAGTGGGATGGGTGGTGATTGGTGGAAGATAGGCAACCGAAGCAACGAATCGCTGGGAAGTAGTAGGCTATGGCGCGAGACCGTAGGACCGTGGTCCTTGCAAGGACCGCCCCGCACTAGTTGAAAGGTGATAAGAAGTGAGGACCGCCGCCGGTCTTCCCCTATGGGACCGGTCTTCGGTTCACAGCTAAAAGACCGTGGGACCGCGGTCCAGACCGGTCTTCAGCGCGGCACTAATATATATATATATATATACGACTGGCGGATGTTGTGAGTATTTTGCCCAATCGCGTAGCATCAATAGATGTGCAGATTTTTGTTTCTTCTTAAATTCACCTTTGATCCTTGCTTCAGAATCTAGAGCTATCAAGATTTTTATCCTAATCAATAATTGGCACATAGTCTCGTTATTAATTTTTTAACGTCATTCCAAGACGCCTGTAAAAAGACTTTCAAAAAATCGATTTTAATTTTTAACTGGTTTGTGAGTTCAGTAAGGTCAGATTTGATGATATGATGGATAAGGAAAGAAATAGCAATTACACGAACGGTTTCCAAACACTTTTGATGTGACGAGATAAAATCAGTTATGTGACTCGATCTGAATCGTAACAGTTCTGAAGGTCGCCGTGCCCGCCTTTGATATTAGTAACGAATGAGAGAAAAACAACTCTGGAAAAGTTTAGGAGTCAAACTATAAATTAAATGATGAAAATTTTACCATAAGCAAACTCATTTATTGAAATTTATTTATACAAATTTTCAGATTGAAAAATTAAAATTCCACGATTATTTTAATAAACACACCTCATTTTTGCTAGAAGTTTATTCACCTTAACTACGCCATTCACACAGATCTCATTCGTCCTTAGTGTTTTATTCATCTTGTTTTGTTGATAAAGGGAAAACCCGTAACGTCCGCAGTATCTGTCTTCGTCTAATAAATTGACGCTTACAATTCAACACTTATCGTTATTTATTTGAAAAAATATTATGTATGGCAAGAACGTATTGCTTTTGTGTTTAAGTGAAAAAATATTATGTGTAGGTTGGGTGTAAAGTCTTGATGACAATCCGGGCCGGTACGGAGAGAGTTAAATTTATATAAATATTATATCATGTCGAGGGCAAAGGTTATCGTCTCTTAACGTGACAAAACCTAACATGTGCGGCTATGTGGTCTAGTGGTATGGCATTCGCTTTCAGATCGGAAGGTCCTGGGTTCGAGCCTCGCGCTCGGCGCATAGTTGAGTCCTTGGAAAAGGCTCGTTATTCACATTCTCTCACCGTACTCAGATGTAAAATAAGTACCTGGCCGTTAACAGCGTTGTCTTTGTCCGAAAAATTGTAATATCGCCTAACAGGCGTTATGTCCCGTCCTACATGTTAAATGTTGCTATTGACCAGGGACCCGTTATAAAGCGCTTTGAGCACGTTTAGTGGATATTGCGCTATATAAAAGCTCAATTATTATTATTATTATTATTATTATTATTATTATTATTATTATTATTATTATTATTATTATTATTATTATTATTATTATTATTATTATTACATCTTATGTTTTGGTCATTTATTTAGCTTTAAAATGCATTATCGATCTGATACATATTCATGTGTGTCTTGTTTCCTTGCAGTGATATGACTGTAAAGTGCTGCAAGCGCCGTTCACCCCATACAAACAAACAAACAAACAAACAAACAAATCAAAAACATTCTTCTGTCCACTCGCACGTCGTCTGTCTTACTACTGCCGCAATCTTATACACAAGTTCATGACATACTATTTCCTTGCTCTGATATGACTTTTAAGAGTTTCAAGCGCCGTTCACCTCATTAAATACCAAAAAAAAAAAAAAACACACACACACGCACAAAACACACACACACACACACACACACCAAGAAAACAAACAAGCGAACAAAACACTAATACCCTACTATTTTAACTGCTTCCATTACATGTGCTCAATCACTTTAACTAAAAAGTGCAAATACGTCACTCATGTCTTTGTTATTGTTTTTTGCCATCCGCGTTTATGAGTAGTTCTCACTAAACTGTATTAACCAGACTATAAACGATCATGGTTACACCGAGTTTTGTGTGTTGGTCCCTTATACTTCCGGATGGCAATGTTGTGAACTTATTAGCCTATTGCATACTATCTATACCGTCCAATCACACAACAGTTGTGACTGAATAGGGAGCAGGCACTGGTGGTAGATACTTGCGTTCAACATTTGTGTGCGAGGCGAGGGTTCACATTAGAAACGCATACTATACCCTTATGAAGAATATATACGCATTAAATCGTGATGTGATGATCGTGAGTCTGACCTGTAATCAAGCGGTCTGAAGTTTATCGGTATGAATAATTGTATCGCTCTATTAGTTAGCAATCCCTGCCATTGTTTACTAATCATTGTGCGGCTATGTGGTCTAGTGGTATGACACTCGCTTTCGGATTGGAAGGTCTTGGGTACGAGCCTCGCGCTCGGCGCATAGTTGAGTCCTTGGAAAAGGCTTTTAACTCACAATCTCTCACCGTACTCAGGTGTAAAATGAGTACCTGGCCGTTAACAGCGTTGTCTTTGTCCGAAAAATTGTAATATCGCCTAACAGGCGTCATGTCTCGTCCTACATGTTAAATGTTGCTGTTGACCAGGGACCCCTTCTAAAGCGCTTTGAGCACATTAAGTGGATATTGCGCTATATAAAAGCTCTTTTTTTCAATCACTGCCATTGTTTACTAATAAATGACGACTGTTCCGACTGTCCAAGGGGCGTGGTTATGTTCCCTTCCGCTGCGAGTTAATTCCTGTCCTGCTAATCAGATAAATGTTAGGATTCGCCTAAACCCTTGACATCAGTCAACAGTCGCTCTTTGAAGTCCTACTTACTATATTAATTTTGATCCGATTGTTACAAAATGTGTCTATCTAGCAGTGACATAAATCTGTCGGAAAGTACTCTCCAATAGACTATCACCCTGTGCGGATGGTAGCCAAAAAATTGTTTCCGTCCCTCAAACGCAAAACAACAACAGCAACAACAGCAACAACAACAACAACAACAACAACAACAACAACAACAATAACAACAAAAACAAAACTAAACCAAACATATTATAACATCCCTTCTCTCTCTCTCTCTCTCTCTCTCTCTCTCTCTCTCTCTCTCTCTCTCTCTCTCTCTCTCTCTCTCTCTCTCTCTCCCTCCAAAGACAGGGACAGACTATTGACTCCACTGGCGTTTATATGTCTAAAGGGTTACCTTTTGTTCTTTTTAAAATTATCATTACAATGCGCGTGACCATACAATAATATATATATATATATATATATATATATATATATATATATATATATATATATATATTATATGATTTATCCGAGGCACCAGGTCAATTGAGCAGGGGCTCATCCCGGCTTTTGGTGTGTAAAATTGATGGGTTTCATTTACATACTTGCTACCTTTAAGATAATGCCAATTACTTTCCACCTGATCTCCTTAGACCCAGCAACGTAATCATTGCTAGGCGGACAAAAGCGTGTGTATAAATTACACAAGTTTGCATTCAGAAAACATTTATTTGAGATTGAATCGTGTTCTCACTCAATGAATTTAATTTTGTTTCGAAATGATCATACAGTTGCTTTATAGCCAAACTATCAGGCCACGTCTATGGATAGAATGTAAATGACGTCACTCAGGTAAATGTTATTGCTTTTTGCCATCCGCGTTTATGAGTAATTCTCACTATTCTGTATAACCAGATTATAATTAAACGTTCAAGGTTACACAAAGTTATTTGCGTTGTTCCGTTATACTTCCGGATGGCAATGTTATGAGTTTCTTAGCCAAGCGCATAGATAGTTATTTGCGCTTGGCTAAGAAGCTCACAACATTGCCATCCGAAGTATAACGGACCAACACACAAAACTATGTGTAACCTTGAACGTATATAGTCTGGTTAATACAGTTCAGTGAAAATTGTTCATAAACATGGATGGCAAAAAACAACAACAAAGACCTGAGTGACATCATCTTCATTCTACCTATAATTGACTATTTTATTTTTAGCTTAAAGCAGAAAATGATCGTTTCGAAACAGAAAGTTAAATTCATAGCACACAGCATAGCAACACACCCTCATTTTGTTTGAAGTTTTTTGTTGTGAAGGAATACACCTCATATCTCTCTCTCTCTCTCTCTCTCTCTCTCTCTCTCTCTCTCTCTCTCTCTCTCTCTCTCTCTCTCTCTCTCTCTCTCTCTCTCTCTCTCTCTCCCACCCCCCCCCCTCCTCCCACTTCCCCACTCTCCCGCCTACCCCTTCCATACCGTTTTCGCGTCCCCTGAGAATCAATACATATTGAGAGATGATCGAAGGCCAGTTTGTTTCCTCGGTCTGTTCAATTGATCCCGATCAAACAAGAGTCTCAGTGAATGAATTGGCACCAAAGTGAGCGATCAGATCTCAAGAGTGTTCGGGCATTCATCTCTGACGTGTTCATTAATAATGACACCGATTCACGTGTAGGCGTCAGGGAGGGATAACGATAGTGTTTTGTGTTTACTATAGATAGTATGAAGTTGACGCCACTCGGGTCTTTGTTATTGCTTTTTTTTTTTTGTCATCCGCGTTTATGAGTAATTCCACTAAACTGTACAAACCAGACAAAAAACATTCAAGGTTACACATAGTTTTGTGTTTTGGTCCGTTATACTTCCGGATGGCAATGTTGTGAGCTTCTTAGCCAAGCGCATACTATCTATACTTCTTAGCTTTTCCTAAATTAAATGTTACCGTGCCAATCTGATATTATTTCGGAATGAATTAAATTTGTAAAAATTGATTTGAAGATATAAAAATGATCATAATTAGCAACACGAATTTTATTATGTTTAAGAAAATAGTCCAAGTCACCCTCCTTCATAAAGGAGTTTACATGAACTCAAATTTTATCTGTTCAGCTTAATTGTCAATCTTAACCATAAAGTTCATCCCGGTATTTTTTGTTTATCTTTTATGAGACTACGTGCACTGAGAAGCAGGTCTGGTAACCGAACGCAATTATTGGCTTGTTTTAACGTTGTTGTAATGGATTGTATTTTGCGTTGGTTTTATAGTATTTCCATTGCACCAATGAACCCACCATAACAATTTGGGTTATCAGACCTGCCAATAAGTAGACGTCGTTTTGAGACGATTGGTCACACATTCAAAACTATCGACAATTTATAAATAAATGTACATGGAGAATTATTTCATTCTTTTCTTATGCAAAGGAAGTACTTTTTCAAGTAAGTGTAATTCATTGTCTCACCATTTTCTTCTTCTTCTCCTTCTTCTTCTTCTTCTTCTTCTTCTTCTTCTTCTTCTTCTTCTTCTTCTTCTTCTTCTTCTTCTTCTTCTTCTTCTACTACTACTACTACTACTACTACTACTACTACTACTACTACTACACTACTACTACTACTACTACTATTCTACTACTACTACTACTACTACTACTACTACTACTACTACTACTACTACTACTACTACTACTACTACTACTACTATTCTACTACTACTACTACTACTACTACTATTCTACTACTACTACTACTACTACTACTACTACTACTACTACTACTACTACTATTACTACTACTACTACTACTACACTACTACTACTACTACTACTACTACTACTCTCTCTACTACTACTACACTACTACTACTACTATACTACTACTACTATTACTACTACTACTACTACTACTACTACTACTACTACTACTACTACTACTTCTTCTTCTTCTTCTTCTTCTTTGTTATGTAGAATCCTGAGTTTGAGGACCGAACTACATTGGGTTTTTTGATAAGTTCGGAACAAAAAAATAGAAATAGTGGAAGGATTGTTAAACATGTCATATAATAATGAACTTCGGTTCTTGTGGATACACATTGATACCAACATTTAAAAAGATCAGGCCTGCCGGATTTAGCTGTATCAAAATTGAGCTTTTATATAACGCCTTTTATATAATATCCACCAAACGTGCTCAAAGCGCTTTACAAGGCGTCCCTTGTCCAACAGCAATTTGACACTTAAGACATGACGTCTGTAAAGCGATATTATAATTTTTTCGGACAGAGACAATGTTATTAACGGCCAGGTTCTCATTTTACACCTGAGTACGGTTAGGGAATTTGAGTTAAGAACATTTTCCAAGGACTCAACTTTGCGCGGAACGAGGCTCGAACCCAGGACCTTTCGATCCGAAAGCGAGTGTCATACCACAAGACCACATAGCCGTCGTATCAGGTGGTAGGTGATTCCATAGGATAGATAGAAAGAAGGACATTAGGTGGGGGTTTGATCTTGATCGGAGAATCGTCATTCGATATGAATGTCCTCTCGTCCGTCTTGAAATATAATGATTCATTTATTTTCCATATGAGGAATGTGTAACTTAATTCCTTTTTCATATTATACTCGTACAATAATTGATGTTGGAGACCCTTTTATTAAAATGAAACACCTCTACTAACTACTCTTCACTGCTCAGAGTCAGTAAGTTATTTCACATCTGAGTCGAATGGGGTAAAGTAAGGAACAAAGGAGACATTCTAAAGTTAGAGTTTGCAACCATTAAAAAAATTGAGCTTTTATATAGCGCGAAATCCACTAAACGTGCTCATAGCGCTATACAAGTAGTCTCTGAACTATAGCAACACGTAACGTGTAGAACGATACATAACACCTATTAGGACAGAGACAGCGCTGTTAATGGCCAGGTATTCATTTTACACCTGAGGTGAGAGAATGTGAGTAAAGAGCCTTTTCCAAGGACTCAACTATCCGAAAGCGAGTGACATACCACAAGACCACATAGCCGCCCGACCATTAAGGACCTGATTACACTCAATGTCGTTTGAAATTCAATAAAGAAGAGACACAGCATCATCTTGACCACTACTACTGTTGCCAAAAGTTAGTCATATATATACTTATAACACACTGTTGAGTATTGATAAACACAGCATTTTTCTTGTACCAATCATAAATTTATTATCATGGCTTAATTAGGCGTATGTATTTTTTTAAAAGGAAATCGTAAATTGAATAAAAGTTGTAACACGAAGCCTTTGAAGGGCTTTGAGATGGTACTGAAATGAGAATGCTGTTTTTAGAATATAGATCTAGAAAAAATTGTGTGTGTGTGTGTGTGTGTGTGTGTGTGTGTGTGTGTGTGTGAAACAGAGCTGGTCAAAGCAAGAAAGAAAAATACAAGGAAAAGAACCATTCTAGAATATTCAGTCTTCTTCGACTCGACTAGGGATCGGACCTCGTTCCTCCTGATATAAGAGGACGTCTGGAGACTCAGTCCCTAGTCGAGGATATCGTTTGTTTGGGTTTTTTGTTGTTGTTTATTTATTTATGTTCATGTAATTCTGTTGAGGAATTTAAGCAAAATTATTATATTAATCTATCACCATTTATTATGATTGTCACAATTATTATTATTATTATTATTATTATTATTATTATTATTATTATTATTATTATTATTATTATTATTATTATTATTATTATTATTATTATTATATTATTATTATCAATATTATCATTATTATTGTTATATTGAATTTGATCAAGTGTGTCTGTTTGCGTGTAAATGCGTTTGCGTGTGTGTGTCATAGATTTATAAATACTATGGTGTGTGTGTGTGTGTGTGTGTGTGTGTTTGTGTGTTTGTGTGCGTACGTGTGTGTGTGTGTGTACTACAAGTAGCCGAAGCGTTATAATAGAAAGCACACGTTCAAAAATAAAATAGTCCAAAGATCAGGCTCTAGCCTTTAATCCAAACAATTATTGTGTCACCATATAATATGTTGTAAACATTACAAGTAGTCAAGTAGCTCACTCCGAGCATTGTCACAGTTTGTGTTCATTGATATAATAATACGAATACTGAAAGCAATCAATACAAAATCTCATAACATCGCTACTTCTAGATTGATGAAGATGATAGAAAAGAAGATTAAGTAGTTGTAATAGCATTTGTAGCAATAGTATTACTGGTAGTAACAAGTATCTATAGTAGTAGTAGTAGTATAGTAGTAGTAGTAGTAGTAGTAGTAGTAGTAGTAGTAGATAGTAGTAGGTAGTAGTAGTAGTAGATATAGTAGTAGTAGTAGTAGTAGTATAGTAGTAGTAGTAGTAGTATGTAGTAGTAGTAGTAGTAGTAGTAGTAGTAGTAGTAGTAGTAGTAGTAGTAGTATAGTAGTAGTAGTATAGTAGTGATAGTAGTAGTAGTAGTAGTAGTAGTTAGTAGTAGTAGAGTAGTAGTAGTAGTATAGTAGTAGTAGTATAGTAGTAGTAGTAGTAGTATAGTAGTAGTAGTATAGTATAGTAGTAGTAGTAGTAGTAGAATTGTAGTAATAGTAGTAGTAGTGTATGGTAGCAGTAGTAGTAGTATAGTAGTAGATAGTAAGTAGTAGTAGTAGTATAGTAGTAGTAGTATAGTAGTAGTAGTAGTATAGTAGTAGTAGTAGTAGTAGTAGTAGTAGTAGTAGTAGTAGTAGTAGTAGTAGTAGTAGTAGTAGTAGTAGTAGTAGTAGTAGTAGTAGTAGTAGTAGTAGTAGTAGTAGTAGTAGTAGTATGATAGTGCAGCAGAGTCGTACAACTGACTAGTGATAAAATCATAACCAAAATGATTAAATAGCTCACATTCTTTTTCAAACCAGATAAAGGATTCACCAAGCTTTGTAAATTTCTGGTATTTAAAATGGCCATCACCATTCTGTTTTATTGGCCTAATAGAGTAATCAACGTGCCCTTACAACGCACCGTGTGCAGGTTGGGGGCTTAAAGCCAGAGCCATTAATGTTTGATGAACAATACGCGTACGCTATGGACTTGAATGGGCGTGGAAACTATTTCACACATTTAGGGTTGGTTATTATTATTATTATTATTATATATTATTATTATTTATTATTATTATTATTATTATTATTATTATTATTATTATTATTATTATTTTAATTATATCATTATTATATTATTATTATTATTATTATTATTATTATTATTATTATTATTATTAATATTATTATTATTATTATTATTATTATATATTATATTATATTATTTTTATTATCATTATTGCTATTATTATCATTATTATTTTATCATTATTATTATTATTGTTATTATTATTATTATTATTACTACAACTACTACTACTACTACTACTACTACTACTACTACTACTACTACTACTACTACTACTACTTACTACTACTATACTACTACTACTACTACTACTACTACTACTACTACTACTACTACTACTACTACTACTACTACGACTACTACTATTACTACTACTAACATCAAATTGTTATCAGTATTACTACTAATATTATAGTTATCATTACAATTATCATAATTTTCATTATCATATTAATAGATCTGCTCTGTTGCATCTTCTATCCCCTTTTATATATTTTGTCCTTCTCCTCCTGTTCCTGTTCTTGAACGAAACTTATTATGTTACCGATCGTCTCAAAACAGCGTTATGCCGGAATAATCTTAAAATTTAATCCTAAGCTTAATTGTAAAATAGGATTTTAAATGAATGCCGTCATTGAGAAGGGTGACTTAAATTTTGTTTCTTAAATTTGAAAAAAAAATGTAAATCTTTATTCTGAGCACTTTGACTTAAACTCAAATGTATTAATCTCTAGTTCACTCTAACATTTCACCGGATTGATAGAGTTGTTTTGTTGTTGTTTGTAGCATAATAATATATCTTAATATTCTAAATAAGGATGTGACTTCCAATAACCACTAAATCTCTTTTACAATTTACAGCATTCATTCATAGAAAGTAGCTATTTTCTGTCACTTATCTAGTGAGTTATAGTGGAAAATAACTTCTCTTCAATGCATTATAGAAAAATACTCTTAGTGTTCAGCTTTCCCCTGGTGATACAAAGGTGCCCACCAGATTGAAAGAAAGTTTTAATTCATTTTCTAATCGGATGTCACGTCACAGATGTTGAGAAAGTAGTCCTTCAGAGCCATTAGGCCCATGGGGTTTATCCCGGTTTCTATAGCGTGAAACGGACAATAGCAATTGCTTGCTATCCTTTGAATAGGACCCTAGTCTATCGAAAAGTACTTTCAGCTAAATCTAGCAGACAGCTACCCATTTAAGGTTGGGTGGACAGGGGGTCAGAAAGAAAAATCTCGACTGCATCCGGGATCGATCTCGATCCCCTTGCGAGTGAAGCGAGTACTCTACCAACTGAGCTATCGGGATCCCCGGTGTTGAAAGCTATCCTTTAATTAAGATGAAAAAAAAAATCCATGGTGATATGGTGGGAATTTCGGGCACCTAATTTCTCATACTACGATTAAGTTTTATCATTTCAAATTAATAGCAGAGAACGTTCTCTGTTATTAGGTGCTTGTTTGGGTTTTTATTTCATCCACGTCTTTTCATATTTCTTTCTCAGATGCAGCCATGTTTAGATAACAATGATGACGGCGGAGCAATATAGTTTTGAAGATTTTGACCCTTACGAGCCTCCTAACACTAAGGTCAAGGCTGGGTTAAGGAATATTGGTCTACACGCCCGACGCAAGACAATACAATATCGTTCCCATCAAAAGGTCACGTCAACACCCACAAGAACATCTTCTAGTCAGTCTTTAGATATCAAATCATCTGTTTCAACTTCGCCATTCTCAAGAAAATCACAAGATCGTCACTACGGAAGTTTAAGATCTTTCTCTTCATACGAAAACGTCAAGGACACAACCTGCTCTCCTCATCCTCAGCAAAAACCACATCTCAAAAATGCCTCCAGCATTCATAATGAATATTCTTCTCACACAATTCCAAATCTCTCCACGTTACCTCCCAAATACCCTACGAAAAAAGACCGCAGTTTAACAGTGGATTCAAATATCCCTCACCCTGCGACTAAATCCATTGAAATCATTTTCGGAAAGAATCAAATTAGTTCAAAAACTAAACTCAGTAACAGCCCTCCACAAAACGACTATTATAAATTATGCGATGCCGTATCACTAAGGGAGAATTTAAATTTAATACACTCTGATGGCTCAGGCAACCATCCAAAAGACAATCTCTCTAACCATGATATCGATTCTCTGTATTCGGAGATTTCCGATATCGAGTGGGAGGACAAAAAAGACTGTGATAACAATGACATCATTAACGGCCGGTTATCGCCATCAAGAAGTCTACCAGACATCACCACCGGCATTTCTAGTGTTTTCCAGTTTGGGCTTGAGGATTCCCTCTCATTAGCTGAGGGTAAAGAAACCCGTACTGGTACCGAAACAAATACTGATTTGCAAATAGACCATCATAGCCAAAGTTCAAAGAACAGAGGCAGATTGAAAACAGTGACATTTTCAGACATCGGTGGCCAGAATCATTTATTTGAGATAGATTCCGATACTAATTGTTCAGCAATTGATAATAGAAAAATCAAAGAGGGTTCGAAAGTATTAAGAACGTCATCATCACCTGTATCATCATCCATATCATCATCTTCTGAAGAGTGCAATCACTACGAAAACGAAAGTGAAAATATATATTCTATTTATGAAACGATTACGCCGCGTGGATTAGAGGAAGTGGAAGAGGTTGAGGAGGAGGAGGAGGATGGTGAGAATAAGAAGAGGGAGATGGGGAAAGGAGAGAGACTAGAAGAGCACGTCGAGGATGAAGATGGTGGCTATGTGGATATTACTAATTTGATGTCAGAGTATGCCGATATGCGGTCAGCTACGACCAGGATAAACGGACAGTTGCTGGAAGAAGAAGACGAGAATGGATATCTGATACCAACAACTCGAGCGCCTTCTCTGAACGCTTTGAAAGACGACTTTGACTCGGTGGATACCGTCCTCCGGTAAGTCTCCTGACTTGTATTCAGATTTCATTCAAAATACTCTCAAAATTGAGATTCCTTGGAAGTGACGGATTTGAGGCATTTTTAGGGGGGGGGGGGAGGGGGGGATTTTGATGGCGTGAGGGTGGGGGAGGAGAATTGGTATCGGTATTTGAAAATAACGTTTATGTGCAAAAAGGAAAATAAAATGTGTTACGTCAGAGTCCGGCTGTATTTTCGTCATTAACGCAATTTGAATAATTATTGCACTAAACGTAATTTGGAACCAAACCAATTGGTACTCCCTCCCCCCCCCCCCCCCCCCCCCCTCCCCACCAACCCCTACACCCAGCATACCTGTCTTGACCTTGTTAATCGATTGCCCTTGCAAAAACGCCTCAATATATCGTGATAGCAGCATCTCGGACCAATCTTAAGACATGTAATAATAAATAGCATTTGTAAAGTGCATAACTGACTAGGTCATTTATTTTGGATATAGTCCAATTTGTGACTAAACTGTCTCAAAACGGTATTGTGTCGGGGTGGACATGATGATAAAAATGGAATCTCAAGCTAAACTTATACAATTTTAGTTAAACGATTTTCTTTCTTTGAGAGAAGTGAGTTTATTTCTTCAACTTTAATAAAAAGAGGGGGGGGGGGAGAATAAAAAAAAGACCAAACAAAAATATATAAAAAAAAATAAATAAATATATTAAAGAAAAGCAAAAAAAAAAAAAACAAGAAAAAAGAAAAAACTTTAAACACCCCCCCCCCCCCTCCTCCCCACCACAAACCCTCATTTCTCTAATTCCCACCATTTGACTCTAGACTCATTTACAAAGATCTAGATCATTCCGACATAGTATCATATATATTGATTCGGTGTGCCAAATTTTCTCGTTATTTAGTAACTGACGAAACGAACCACCGAGACTACTTGTGAGCCCTTTGAGCCTTATGTCATGACATCAAGGGTAGATATATGTTTTCTAAATTTGCGACTAGTGGCTTTTGTTTGATACCTGTCTTATTCTGGTAACATTAATTTTTTTCTTTCATTTTGTCGCCTCAACCCCCCCCCCCCCCCCCCCC
>NC_088364.1:20066337-20073837 GCF_034508935.2 Berghia stephanieae
CGTCCTCCGCTGAAAAACGAGTACATGGCCGTTAACAGCATTGCCTCTGTCGGGGAAAAAAAAGTAATATAGTCTAACAGGCGTCATGTCTCGTTCTACATGTTTAGTGTTACTGTTTGCTAGGGACCTTTTGTAAAGCGCTTTAAGCACGCTTAGTGGATATTGCGCTATATAAAAGCAGAGGGTTTTAAAAAAATACATTCACCTTTTACCCTACCAAAAAAAAAAAAAAAAGGAAAAGAAAAAGAAAAAAGAATGACAAACTTTAACCCCGTTACCAGAAAGAGAGTTATTTTTATATAGATTAACTTATATTAAAGTAAGAGGTTAGTAGGTTTCCAGACAAATCCACTAATCCCTTAGATGATAACTTAAGCCGGATCCCGGTACCAGATCAACCCCATCTTACGAGATTTCTGGATATTTCCTGAGTACATAATGCATCGACTGTCAGCATATTTCATATTTGATATATCTAATCAGTTGTGCGTATAATCTCGACTATAGTCAAATTTTTTAAATAGTACAAATCTTTCCATACAAAATGATCTCGCAACAACTGGATAGAATGTTGGTCTGTAGTTGCTTGCTTTTCATCATTTATGAATTAGATTTAATACAGACGATACGGCTTGAAGCTAGGAGAAGTAAATGAAAACCAAAAACATAATGGAATAAAATCTTCCATTTAATTGCATTTGTCTACTTAATCTATCATCGTTACTGTTATCTGTAAATAGGAAAATAAAAGTGTGATGTAAAAAAACCCCCCAAAAAACTGGTTCCGTTCTCACTGGAAGTGTACAACCACTCTTCCGAAGGACTTGATACATGCAATTGATATTCTGGTGTCAGAGTGATAACATCTTATTTTCTAATCTAAATAATATTATATTCTGTTGGTCATCAATAAAGATCGTCCGGCATTGTTCTTTTACGCCCCTGAATACTCTTCAGCAGTCATGACGTCACTTCCCTCGTAATGACGAATGGTAACTTAGTAACGGGCTCTAAACTATCGGAGCAATGGCGGACCCCCCTTATGAAATATTTCTCCGACGAGCATAAAAGTGTATCCAGTGGAGAAAAACATTATAAATATGATCATGTTTTGACTTTTATACGTTCTGATCACAAGACATATAAAAAGTTCTAGCCAGTATGAAGAATAATAAGTACCGATTTTCTCTTTTTCAACCAACATGACGTTCTCTCCTCTAATAACTTTTCCGCCGGTGACGTCACAGACTATGGGTGACGTCCAATCAAGGGACGCTACTCTTCCGCTAATCTCATTCCCTATAAATATCGATCAAATAGAATGACCCTGACCTTGTTAAAAACCTTGTACTTTCTTGAAGACTCGTTTGAGGTCACAGACATGAGAGCTAAAATGTGCTATTGCTCGTATTACGACAGAAATTTTATGAGTCCATGCAAGAACGAAGTTTGTTATCACGTTTTATGAACATCATATTGTGTTCGTCTTATGATTAATTTATTTCAACATTCTACACCCCCCCCCCCCACAAACACACACACACACACACACACACACACACACACACACACACACAAACTCTCCCTATCACTTAAGCGTAATATTGTTTTTGGGGAACTACTTTTTATCTAATTAAGCAAGTTTTTAAAATGATATCTATACATGTATTTAGTCTCAAATTTTGAATAAAATAAAACATCCATTTAATTGCATTTGTCTACTTAATCTATTATCATTACAATTGCTAGATACCATTTGGATAGGACGCTAGTCTATCACAAAGTACTTTCCACCAGATCTATAATTACCGTCGTCTTAGTCGTCGCCGTCGGCATCATCATCATCATCATCATCATCATCATCATCATCATCATCATCATCATCATCATCATCATCATCACCACCATCAGCCAACTAATCATTGCTGGGGGGACAGGAGGGGGGGGGGGAGGGGGGGGGGGGAGGAGTCAGAAAAAAAATATCGACTGCAACCGGGGTCGATCTCGGTCCCTTTGCTTTTGAAGCGAGTGCTCTACCAACTGAGCTAACTGGCCCCCTCCCCCTCCCTTTCCCACCCTTATCATAAGCTGACCAAAAGGAAGTAATTTAAATTGATTTCTAATTATTTCTGATTAATTATAATTTTCGAAGAGTCCGCTTAAAGTATTTATTTAAGTAAATCTGCACAAAATAAATAAATAAAAGGAACAAAATGCTAAACACGAAAATGATCTGAACAATTATGTCGAGGTCGACTGATTTTTTGGGATCTTTTTTTTTTTCTTGTATTTTTCTTTCTTTCTCTGGAACTATTCATACACACTTGTTCCGATCTTTATCTTACACCGGTACCTGTTCCTTAAGTTCTTAATTTGATATAAACATGAAAAGTTTTGGGCTCAAAACACTTCTTCAGCAAGTAACAAAAACAGTAAAAATGGTGTTACTTGACTTATAATCCTTATAAACATACCGAGAACTTTTTCTTTTCGCATCATGTCGTTTTAACTTTAAAATATCACTTTGACATTTGGTTACCTATCATTATATCAACAAACAGTTTTGAGGAGATGGGTCTCACACATTTCGCACTTTTTAAATATTGCGACCTCTTATACTCCATCGTTTTGTTAAACCAGAATGGGGTTTTTATTTTTTTGTAGTGAAAAGATCTATCTATTATCCCAGGAGATTGTGGACACTTAACACTTCACGTCGCACTTGTTATTCTCCCTTCGCCTCCCCCCCCCCCCCCCCCCCCCCCCCCTCCCTTTCGCCCACATACCCACAAAACTGTCACAATCGAGAAAAAAAATATGTTTATAAAAAAAAAAGAACCACCCCCCCCCCCCCCTCTTCTTAAAAGATTAACAAAAAGGCACATTATAAAGATTTTGGCCAGAGATTAAAATGACTCATCTTGTTTTTAATAGGGAATGAGATTAACGGAAGAGTAGCGTCCCTTGATTGGAAGTCACGAGCGGAATAGTTATTAGAGAGAGAACGTCATGTTGGTTGTGCGGCATGAGACACTTCACCGAAAGCAAGGACGAGAGAGAAGCATGCGCCAACCCATTTTGACGTTCTCTCTGTAAGGTGACGTCCAATTAAGGGAGGCTACTCTTCCGCTAATCTCATTCCCTATAATTAAACCAAAAAAAAAAACAAAAAAAAAAAACAAAAAAAAAAAACAAAACAAACAAGCAAATAATTGTCTTATTAAAACTTTCAAACCTGGGACCTTAGGAGGGTCCCAGGTTTGATTGGGGGGTTTTTTCTTCCATTTTTGCTAAGTAGATGGTCATTTAGATCGATCGATATTTGAAGAATGAGTTCTCTGGCCAAACTTTTAATTGCTGGCATTTTAGAGTACGCAGTTAAGAGGTTTAAATAGGAGTGTTTGATCCTATCTCTCATTTTAGACTAGATATTATACACAATATTATTTGACTTGAATACTTGTTGATCGTTGAATAAACCGAAACCTTTTCACACCATCGTAAATTGAGTGTGGGGCCTCGTGAGGTTCCAGGCTTTATAGTGTTTTGTTAAGATGAGGGTCATTTAAATCGGTCGATATTTGAAGGATTAGTTTTCTGGCCAAATTTTAATTGCGGGTGTTTTAGAGAGTGGTTAATAAATAGGAGTTTTATCTCTCATTTAATTTTAGATATTATACTAAAGATTATTTGATTGAATACTTGTTGATTAGATTGTTGAATAAAACTAGGCCTTTTCACAGCATGGTACAAAATTTCTAGTGTCGTTCGTGGTGGTTGCACCAAGATATTTAAACTTTTAAACTTGTTTGAATGGTTTCCTCTTTGTTGGTTAGGTGAAAAGATAAATCTTGATCTCGTTTGCTAACGACCATGCACTCGGTTTTCTTCACCTTCAGTAAAAGTCCCTCGGCTTTGACTACTAATTTGTCAAGCATAATCTGAAGGAACTGCATCGTCTGCATACCTTAGGCTCGTCAAATTATCACCTCCCATACAGATGCTTGATACGTCTTTAATTTCAAGGAAGATTATTTCGGTGTACATGTTGAAAATATTTTAAAAATCTGAGGTCTCATTGTCCAAACTTATAGATGCTGTTTGGTTCCAGTACAAATCTTTTCACAAGACGGAGGTCAGAATGCTCTATTCCATTGGATGTGAGTACTTTAAAAAGTTCTTTATGTTTAACCAAGTCGAAGGCTTTTGAATAGTCCACGAAGCAGAGGTATGTGTTTCCTTGTTTCGCAATAGACCTTTGTAAAAACATTTGTCTATCACGAAGCCGAATTGTTTCCTACCAATCTCGGGTGAAATCTTCTATCTCATTCTTTTTCATCATGCAGACCCGCTTACTTGAAGAACATTTAAAAACTCGTAGTTTTAGGCGATAGAAAAGAAAAGTCGCTTTAGTTGACTTTATAGAACAACAATATACCCACACAGTGATAATTTTACACATCAAAAGCTTTAAAATTATGCATTTTGGCACCAACCTTCATTTTCCATAAGAATTAAGCGTAGCTCGGCGGTACGGTCTTTGCTTGGTACCCGAAAGGTACCGAGTTCGATCACCCGCTGCCGCTGCGCCGTGTGGCCTTGAGCAAGTCACCTCGCCCTAGCTCAATTTGTGGCACTACACTGCGGCTGACGCCAGGGTTATTCCAGTCTTCCCTTGGAATAGATCCTAGAGACAAATTTCCCCTATGGGATGAATAAATGGAGTTTTTCTAAATAACGTATAGATGCTCGTAAAATTCTGAAATTGGAGACAAAATTTCGTAATTCTACGAATTTTTCATAGCGCGAGTAGTTTGCAGGTCTGATTACGATGCGTAGGAGGATCTTTGTGAACTGGCTCATTATGCTGATCGTGCGGTGTTGATCGCAGTCTTTTTCACCCGCTTATTTTGGGAGTGTAATAATGACGCCATCACCATCATCATCATCGTCGTTATCATCAATGTCATTGTCGTCAATGTAAAATCTCACCCATGATCAACAAGACATCCGCACGCCCACATACCAGCAGCTAAAACAACCAAACAACGACAACATCTGTGCGACTACAATTCTATATCCAATTAAATTCAAAGTTTGCAGGGGTTTTTTTTTTTTGTTTGTTTATTTATTTATTTATTTATTTATTTTTTTTTGCTTTTTTCCCCTTTGTTTTAGTATTTATTTGAAATATTGGGAAATGTTGGAACTCGCTGCCGCATTCGTAAAGAAACGCGTTCTTAAAATTTTGGCCAGAAAACTCGTCCTTCCATATCGATCGATTTAACTGATCAGACTTCCTCAAAAACTTGTTTGAAGTCCCAGGTTTGAGGGCTTTTGACAAGATGAAAGTCTTTAAAAACGATCGATATTTAAAGGAGGAGTTTTCTGTCCAAAATGTTTAGAATGTGGCTGGGATTTTTTCTCCTCCGATATACGGCAGTAGACATCTTCATACAAAACCAAGTGTTGATGTAAATACGATTTCAACTGAAATAAAAAAAAAACAAAACGGGAAAATCATGTCATAAAAGAATCCTATTTACTCATGTTTCATCAAATAATAATTATTTCCACCCCGACCTTAGAAACCTTTTATTTTCGATTATTGCCACATCACTTCCACACATTGAAATAAACATATTATAACTTTTTTTTTATTTTGTTCAGAATATTCGCTCTCCAGCGAATGATCGATTAAAATGATCCTCAACTCGTCCAGCTGTCTCAAACTGTCTCTCATGCTTTTTCGAAGTCTCATGTTTGAGACTTCTTTTTAGGGTGGGGGTGGGGGTTGGGGGGGGGGGGGTTAGACTGAATGTACTTTTAATCGATTGATATTTGAACTAAGTATTTCTGGTCAAATGCAAAAAAAAAGGTGAGCTTTTACATAGAGCAATATCCACTAATGTGCTCAAAGGGTCCCTGACCAACAGAAACACGTAACATGTAGAACGAGACATGACGCCTGTTAGGCCATATACAATTATTTTTTTTCGACAGAGACAACGGTGTTAACGGTTAGGTACTCATTTTAAAACTGAGTACGGTGAGAGATTGTGAGTAAAGAGCCTTTTTCCAAGGACTCAACAATGCACCAGTGATTTTCTATCACGGTTTGGGTAGGGTCAAACGGATTATAACAATCGCTTGCAATTGGCTTCAACAGTCATGACGTCCCTCGTAACTTAGTAACTGGCTCTAAACTATCGGAACAATGGCGGACGCCGTTATGAACTATTTCTCCGACGAGCATAAAAGTGTATTCAGAGGATAAAAACATAAATATGATCATGTTTTGACTTTTATACATTCTGATCGCATGACATATGAAAAGTTCTAGCCAGAATGAAAATAAAAAGTACCAATTTTCTTTGTTTAGAACCAGGCTGCTCGCCGTTGTTGGGCGACGTGACATCAGACTATTGAATCCAATTTACATGCACGTCATAAATTCATGTGGCAAAACTCTTTCCACAAGATCAGACAGACCCAGCTACCCATTCATTGCTCTTTCTGTGGTTCTTCATAAAGTGGGAAGTGGTCGAGGGGTATGTTTCGCTTTTTTTTCCCCAGAATGAATCGCTACTTATGCGTTTTTTCTATATTCTTTTAACACAAAAAGAAAACTTAACTTTTTTTTTTTGGCGGGGGAAGGGGGTGAGGGGACGGGAGGAGGGATTCTGTGTCTGACGATGGAAGAATTTTGGGTGATTTTTTACCCGACAGGGTCCCGATAGCTCAGTTGGTATAGCACTAGCTCCACACGCAAAGGGACCAAGATCGATCCCGGGTGCAGTCGAGATTTTTTACTGCCCCCCCCCCCCCCCTTCCTGTCCACCCACCAGTGATTGGATAGCTGGGCCTGTTAGATCTGGCGGACAGTACTTTGCGATTGACTAGCGCCCTATCCAAGGGATAGCAAGCAATTGCTATTGTCCGTTTCACTCTATAGAAGCTGGGATAAACTCCGGCTCCATGGGCCGACTGGCTCTGAAGGACTACTGGGATTTTTTTTACCCGACAAGAAAGGTTACTCATGAAATCAACTTAATATCCTTGAAGTCTCGGATTTGAAACTAGTTTACAAATTGCCCAGAGGTAATCGAAGTCGGGGGTCTTCGTAGTCGATCACTATAATATGTGTCGGGGGTCATCGTAGTCGATCACTACAATATGTGTCGGGGGTCTTCGTAGTCGATCACTGTAACATGTGTCGGGGGTCATCGTAGTCGGTCACTATATTATGTGTCGGGGGTCTTCGTAGTCGATCTCTATAATATGTGTCGGGGGTCATCGTAGTCGGTCACTGTAACATGCGTCGGGGGTCATCGTAGTCGGTCACTATATTATGTGTCGGGGGTCTTCGTAGTCGATCACTATAATATGTGTCGGGGGTCATCGTAGTCGATCACTACAATATGTGTCGGGGGTCTTCGTAGTCGATCACTGTAACGTGTCGGGGGTCGTCGTAGTCGGTCACTAGATGTGTAAGTCAGA
>NC_088364.1:20081337-20086337 GCF_034508935.2 Berghia stephanieae
GGCGTTGATTGAGGACTATGTGTGGAAAACCCCGCTCCTAACGGCATGCAAAGGCTAACCCACACCCGAGACTGACTCCGACGACCCGACACTGCCGTCCTCTGCCGTCTTCCGGATAAAGACGTCGGGCACGGGCAAAATACTAAGAATATAGAGAAGAGCCGCTCGACCTATCTATACCAAGCTCGAAAAAAAGAAAACGGCAGAGGACGTTGGGTGCTTGGAATGGGTAGGTCTATCGGCTCTATTTTAATTTTTATACTACTGTATTGTGGAAATTAACTCATATATTTTGTAAAGCAAATGTGAATTATTGCAACCAAGTGGATTTCATCAGATCTTTGTAAATCAATTGTCAACAGTCAACATATGTGTCAGTGCATGACATATTCAGTCGAAAGGTGAAAATTTTGGATTTGCATTTTTTTTTTCAATTTCTGAAAAGAATATGCTCCCCAGGGCATTTCAAACTTTATTCAAAGTAAATCGGGTGATTTTTCATGAAGTGATGGTCAGATGTATGGGAAAGGTATCCAGCAACTTTTCTCAAATTTCATACTTTTTCAACTTGACTAGCTGTTAAAAAATATTTAGAAGTGAAATTAAACTTTGATATTTCCCGAAGATGTGCAAAAAGTGTTTATTTAATCATTTATGACAAGAATTCATTTTTGATAAAAATTGACCTTCTAACTAGATGTGGCAATCTCTCAGTTCAAACCTTTTCACCATCCGACTGATTATGTCATTCACCGTTAATATCATCTCCATGTGGTGTAACTCCAAGGTCTATCATGAGAGAGTCCATCAGATGACGGCTTATCAATCTCAAAAAATAGTTTTATGATGTTTAGATTTGCCGGTAATTCTGTGCTCGTTGGCAAATATCTAACATGGGCTCTACGGAACAATGTTAAACCCCAACCTTTTTAAAAAAAGAATAGAATTTTTTTTTTGTGCGTCTATGTTGTCTATTAGTGGTATGACACTCGCTTTCGGATCGGAAGGTCATGGGTTCGAGCCTCGCTCGGCGCATAATTGAGTCCTTGGAGAAGGCTCTTAACTCATATTATCTCACCGTACTCAGGTATAAAATGAGTACCTGGCCGTTAACAGCGTTGTCTCTGTCCGAAAAATTGTAACATCACCTAACAGGCGTCATGTCCCGTCCTAAATGTTAAATGATGCTGTTGGCCAGGGACCCCTTATAAGGCGCTTTGAGCACAATTAGTGGATATTGCTCTATATAAAAGCTCATAAAAAAAAAAAAAAGAATTTATAGACATTAATTATTTGCAGGATATAACTTCTTCAGATGAGTGGAAATTTTGCTATAACGTGAAATCATTCGACATCGTAGTGAGTGATAATGACAATCATTAATTCCATTACTGGCTAGATACGTGAATCTATCAACCTCTAGAATTTCTGATCAATCATTGGTCTTGTCCGACGGTCGATCGCCCTTGTCATGCGCCGTCCGAGTCCAGTTGAACTTCCTGTCATGCTCGACCGTAATGCAGACGTTATATCATTGCTCAGCCACGCCATCGAAGTTCATTTCGCTCGCCAGACGACAATAATTATCCAGTCCTGAAGAGCCAGGCAGTTTAGATATTACTTCCGCATGCTGACCTTTAAAAAAAAAGGAATGGAAAAAAGAAAAAAAAGAAATAAAAATCAAAACAAAAAACAAAACAAAACAAATCAAAACAAATACAAAAAATAAATACCCAATAAACACAAACAAAAACAAACGAACAAATAAAAAACAAAACAAAGAAAAAGCACCTATTTTTTTACGTTTCGGCCAGAGAACTTTTACTTCAATTATCAGTGGAAATGAACGTCACCTCGCCAACAAGTCTCGAACCGGAAGCTTGTGTGAAGTGTAAGGTTTGACAGGGTATATATGTGACCAACCGTGTACAATCGGTATTGTGCCGGTGGTCTTGATGGCTGGATGGCTCCGTGGCTAGTATGACTGCTCACCGATCTCCCTCTCTCTCTCTCTCTCTCTCTCTCTCTCTCTCTCTCTCTCTCTCCCTCTCTCTCTCTCTCTTTCTCTCTCTCTCTCTCTCTCTCTCTCTCTCTCTCTCCCCAGCTCTCTTTTTTCTGTATCTTTCTTCTCTCTCCTCTCCCCCCCCCTCTCTCTCTAACACACACACACACACACTCTCTCTCTCTCTCTCTCTCTCTCTCTCTCTCTCTCTCTCTTTCTCCTGAATTATATATCAGTGGATATAATCCTAGATTCCCTCGTCATAGTCGCATGAGCCGTGCCCGGATTGTCACCGTTATGTTGAATAATTATCACCCTGCGCCATCACAAAGCGTTCTATCTGTCCGAATTAACACTAACCAGAGGCCACTCTGTCACCTTCCAATGGCATTACACAGATTTTGAGGTCAAACAAACGATCCAAAACAGGGAACTAGATCATTAGAATTAGGTCTATTAAATCAACCCCATCACTCTCTCTCTCTCTCTCTCTCTCTCTCTCTCTCTCTCTCTCTCTCTCTCTCTTTCTCTCTCTCTCTCTCCACCCTTCTCTCTCTCTCTCTCCACCCTTCCTCTCCCTCTCTCTCTCTCTCTCTCTCTCTCTCTCTCATTGCCTCCCAGTCTCCCTTTCACTATTCTCTTCAATTTTATTTAAATATCCCTCCCTTATACCCCTGTCTTCATGATTATTATTTCCTTCTATTTTTGTCTTTAATATACGTGTATATTATATTATTTTAATCTATATACAATGGGGAGAAGGGGCTAGGAGCTATTGAAGATTGCTTTTTGCAGATTTTTCTTCAGCGTTCAATACAATGCAACCTCAGTTGGTTGTTCAAAAATTGACTAGTCTGAATTTAAACAAGTATATAATTGCTTGGGTTCTCGAATTTCTTACGGAGAGAGCACAATATGTTCAATTAGGACAAAACAAATCTTCCTGTATAACTACAAATACTGGTGCTCCTCAAGATTGTGTATTGTCCCCTGTATTATTCACAATATACACGAATGACTGTAGAAGTCAAAACCTGAGTGTACCTTTAATAAAGTTTGCAGATGACACCGCTCTTCAAGGCCTCATAACAAATGGCAACAAAGTGGCTTATAGGCAAGAAATTGATAGATTTGTGTCTTGGTGTGATGCCCACCACCTAGAGCTTAACATAAGCAAGACAAAGGAGCTAGTGATTGACTTTAGGAGAGTGAAGGAACCGATAGAACCGTTAAAATTAAAGGACCAATTCGTCCAGCGAGTTCCTCACTACAAGTACCTTGGTGTAACGATTGATGACAGGCTCAAGTGGGATGAACACTTGAAAATAATTAGGCATAAGATGTGCAGACGTACATATTTTTTTATCAAAACTCTCTCAGTTTAGAATAGATAAAACCCTCTGCACATTATTTTATAGAGCAGTAATCGAAAGTGTTTTGTCATTTTGTATAACAGCTTGGGAGGCAATTGCTTAGCAGTGGAAAGGAACAAAATAAATTCAAATATTAAAAAATCCATTAAACGCTATATAAATGATGTTGACGATGTAGATCTTTTATACGAGAAATTTTGTATAAATAAAATAACTAAAATATTAAATGACCAGTATCATCCATTAAGACCATCAATTATTATGTCAGAAAGAAGTGGTCGCCCTTTCTCTATTTCAACGAAAACAGAGAGACACCGAAAATCTTTTCTGCCGTCCAGTATTAGGCTTTATAACAACAAGCAATAATCATTTTATATAATTATTTCTCATTTTTACTTTTTAAAAATATAAATATTAATTTATTAATTTATTTGTTTTGCAATCTTTTCAATTTTCAATTTATAGTGACAGTTTTAACTATTTTACAGTGTTGATATTATTCATATTGTAAAGCGCAGCTCTGGTTATAGAGCTGCTCTTCTCTTTTTTATATATATATACATCCTATTTCCATTGTATTTTTATCTTATTGTGTAAATTATAACACGTCTGTACAAAAAATTTCCTTTTTGGGATGCAATAAAGTATTATTATATATTATTATTATTATTATTATTATTATTATTATTATTATTATTATTATTATTATTATTATTATTATTATTATTATTATTATTATTATTATTATTATTATAAAAAGGAGAGGGGGTAAACTGCCCTTAACGTCTGAAAATATAACCTTTTTTTCCATCTGTAAATGATCTTAAACTGCCTTCCGAGATTGCATTTTTTATATTTGTTGTCATACATTCACCCTTTACAAGCGACACTCGATTATGTTCTAAAAACTATAAGTGGCTAAATGAGTCAATAAAATGGAGAGGGAAAAAAAGGGAGTAAATGTGACTCAAAAATAATGGAACAACACAAAACAAACGACGTTTCGACCCTTGGCCTTTTTCAAGTAAACCCGATTATAGTCTAAGCCGATATCAGATAATGCTATTTTCACCAAGACTATCGAAGCAGCAACTCGGCTCAGGCTGCATTGAAGGCCAGGAGTTGTCACTGTTCTCTTGAGAGGTCCTGATAGAACAATTGTTGAGCGCCCGCTTCACGCATATTTCGATCCCCGGTGCGGGCAATTTTTTCTCTCTTTTGCTGACCTCCATGTCCACCCAGCAGTGATTGGATAGCTGGCTGATGGGAAGTACTTTGTGGCTGACCAGCGTCCTATCAAAAGAGTGAGAAGCAGTTCCAACTTTTCGTTTAAAGATGCAGAGACCGAGGTGAACTCCTATTCCATTAGCCTTATGGCTCTCTGAAGGACTTCGCTACCGCTGTCTTTGTGAAAACTTGCTGATGACTTATGAAAGAAAAAAATGAACATAGTCCGTGACTGGATGGATAAGCGAGGCTCGAACCCAGGACCTTCCGATCCGAAAGCGAGTGTCATACCACTAGACCACATAGCCGCATGATATATGGCGTTGATTGAGGACTATGTGTGGAAAACCCCGCTCCTAACGGCATGCAAAGGCTAACCCACACCCGAGACTGACTCC
>NC_088364.1:20091337-20098837 GCF_034508935.2 Berghia stephanieae
TTACGCTTTACAAAAAAGCTCAAAAATATAGCAAAACAGATAAGTCATTTCCATATAAGAGAGGAACCCTGGAAGACGAATCATTATATCGGTAAGACTGACGTAACCGGAATACGAATCTGTCAAAATGTTGTGGCAGACTGGAAACAAACAGTCAAGGGTGGCATCCGTCCTTCTGTTCAAAACAAAAAAAAAAAAAAACAAACGCGTTTTAAAGAATTTGACTAGAAAACTCGTTTATCGTTAAATAAATCTAGATTGATTGAAAGTGCTTTCATTTTGTCATAAACTCTCAAACCTGAGACGACACGGAATTTTCCAGTGAAGTCTCAGGTATGAGCGTTTTTTGACGAGATGAGGGTTATTGTAATCGATAGACATTTGAAGAACGAGTTTTCCAGCCAATTTTTAAAAACGCGTTTTTTATTCATCCGAGTATTGTAGACATGTATATGTATGTATATATAATATATTATTCATGTAACTGGTGATCCAGGATTTTACTCTTGTCATTTTGTTATTCATGAGATGATAACAGTGTACATTTTATTATATAGTATACATGACATTTTAAGTTCTATGCATCCAATTTTTAACCCTTTACTGTCGGATTACGATTTTACTATAAACTGGCATGTTAATATCTGAAAATGTGTGTTTGAAACACTGCCAGACAAAACAGAAAGAATGATACAAGAGAGAAATATAATCCTAAAATATCAGCGAGTCTTGACTTGGGATCGAACCTCAGACGTCATAGATAACTGTCTAGACGTGCTATCATTTCAATGTGTATTTTTATATTTGCTTTGCATGGCACAGTCCAGTGCCAGTTAGTCATCTGACGGAGTGAGGTGGAGTCTTCTAACTACCGATGGTGGGCTGGGGAGGGCACTCTTGCTCCGTCTTATATCCATCCCTCTATAGATAGTATGCAGATGACGTCACTCAGGCCTTTGTTATTGTTTTTTTTTTTTTTGTTGTTCTCACTAAACTGTATTAACCAGACTATAAAAGTTCATGGTTACACAGAGTTTGTGTGTTGGTCCGTTATACTTCCGGATGGCAATGTTGTGAACTCCTTGGCCAAGCGCATTCTATCTATATCTGACATTCCTTCTCTGTCCTTGGTCTGAAATGAGGTTTCTTGGTTTTGATCTGGCCAACAGTCAGATGTACAACTTCTCTTTTTTTTTTGTTTTTTTGGCAATATTATTTCCCATTGTAAACTCAATTCTCTCATTCTCTCTTTCTCTCTCTCTCTCTCTCTCTCTCTCTCTCTCTCTCTCTCTATATATATATATATATATATATATATATATATATATATATTTATATATATATAATTCTGTTTGTTGTTGTTGTAGTTGTTGTTGTTGTGTGTGTGTATGTGTATGTTTGTCCCTCTTTGTCTGTGTTATATTTTCTAGTTTTTAATCTATCATTCCAAGCATGTGATTGTTCCGTTCTTGGCGGGATCTCATTCTTGTACCTTGCGGAATTCCTCTTGAAATTTATTTATGTTCCCTGTTTAAACTAGTCTCCTTTGTCTTGGATTTTTTAATGCTTTTAACTGCAGATGTATTATTTTGTGGACAATCCATTCCTTTGTTTTGATGATGATATCGTATGCCTTTCAAACGTCGATAGCGCCTTCAAAAATAATTAAAAATAAAATAGTAAAATGAAATTCCCTTTATTCACCCCATAGGGGAAATTTGTCTCTAGGGCCTATTCCAAGGGGAATACTGGAATAATCCAGGCGTCAGCCGCAGTGCAGCGCCGCAAACTGAACTAAGGAGAGGTGACTTGCTCAAGGCCACACGGCGTAGCGGGTATTCGAACTCGGCACCCTTCGGGTACGAAGCAAAGACCGTACCGCTGAGCCACGCTGTCCCACGAACCCTTCAACAAGAAAAGAATATAAACAAATTCTAATCTGACCTCGTTTCTCACCGATGTCATTGAGATAGAAGGAGCAATGACACAAATCGAGCTTCTCACTGGAATAACCGTTATGTCTTTGCTTGAATAAAACCGAATGAAAAATTTTGATTTTTTTTTTTTTAATTTGAAAGAAATTCAGACGGGTCGTTACAGGGTTAACAAACAATCCATGACTAAATCGATATGTAGGTTGAAGGATTTTGTACTCCTCTTCTCGACGAAATCAGCATTACTCTTGCTGTTCTATTTATTTTCTAGAGTTGGGTATTCGTTTACAGTTTGCAAGCTTTTCTCAAACGGTGCTCCTAGCAAACGACCACTACCTCACGATTGAGTACGTCGAATAAATTGTAGTGGAATAGTATAGATAGTATGCGCTTGGCTCAGAAGCTCATAACATTGCCATCCGGAAGTATAACGGACCAACACACAAAACTATGTGTATCCATGAACGTTTATAGTCGGGTTAATACAGTTCAGTGAGCATTACTCATAAACGCGGAGTCAAAAAACAATAACAAAGACCTGAGTTACGTCATCTGCATACTATCTATTGTCAAGCAAACGCTTCAAACTACACCATACAGAGAACTTGCTTGAATCTATCGGGAACCAAAGTGTGATACCAAATAACTGGTTGCAATCTCATTGCAAGTGTATAACCACACTCCTGGAGGGCTAGATACATACCTTGTGTAATTGATCTTCTGGTTTCAGAGTGATGGCATCTTATTTTCTAGTATAAACATCTAAATGTGTTGGTCGTCAATAAAGATCCTCCATCCTCGCTCTTTTACGCTCCGAAATCCTAAGAATCCGCCAATACATGTTGATAGTAAAATAGTTATGCCGCCTTATGATTCAATGTGTAACCTATTCATTATCGGTCCTCTGACGGACTGGTTACATACACACTTCCAAGGAGTTTGGATTCCAAAGAGTAGAAGGTGTGACGTCACGACTTCGCTGCCCTATTTTTTTGGTCAGTGTCAGGCTATGAGTTTACGAAGGCTACCCCTTGAACAGTGGCGTGGCATGGTTACAGTATAAGGTCGTGCCAGAATCAGACGAAAATGACTTAAAACATGCTATACTTTTAAATACAAAAGAAAGAAAGAAATATGCAGAAACTACTTACTCAGATAAGTATTTACTTTTTTCTCAGTTTTCATTTTATTTGAAATGCTGTAATCCATTTTAAAAGATGGTTGTGGTGCCAGCCTCGCTCCCGTCACCCATAGTCTGTGACGGACGAGAGACGCATGCGCACAACCAACATGACGTTCTCTCTCTAATAACTTTTCCGCCGGTAACGTCACAGACTATGGGTGAAGTCCAATCAAGGGACGCTACTCTTCCGCTAATCTCATTCCCTATATTCTTCATATGTGATTGGTGTCTAGAAAATAGCCTAGAGTGATAAAGACCGCCATCATTCATATTTATCACCCCAGTAACAATGATAATCAAAAGGCAAAGGGCGTTAACAAGTCAGGATAATGCAATAACCCACGCAATGGTCAGAGCATGGCGGTAGAAACAGAGTTGCCAGTTTGATTTAAACAAAGAATTAATCCGAGCTTTATTTGCTTATTTCGTATTGAGTAAACCAATGTGCAATTTGGCATTTTCGTTTCCCGCCCCCCCCCCCCCCCCCCCCCTCTCTCTCTCTCTCTCTCTCTCTCTCTCTCTCTCTCTCTCTCTCTCCTCTCTCTCTCTCTCTCTCTCTCTATATATATATATATATATATATATATATATATATATATATATATATGAGCCAAGGTCAAAAGGTGCCAATTTTTTTTTTCTCAAAATAAAAGTGAAATAATAGTCCATTCATGTTTCTATATGTGTAGCAAAACCCTGTACTTCATGAATCAAAGGCCCTTTAGATAACTTTAAGGTCTAACGCAGCATAATATCGTCAACAATACCTATAGGTTGCTGTGTCACCTGTGACCGGTGACACCAAAATGAGACAAAAAACTCAATAACCAAATGATTTTTGTTGAGTATCAAACTTTATTTAGTAAGTTATAGACAAAAAGACACAATCAACAACAATCATAGTACAATAATAATACCAACTATTGGAGAAAATGTTGCTTTTCGGTGTCATCAGTCACAAGCAACATAGAATGCAAATATATTATTTCATAAAAATGTTTGTGCATTAACAACAACAACAATATTGCATATGCTTATTACCAGCAATGTTCAGAAACTTTTGGAATAAAATGTTGGGAAATAATGTGACCAAAGCATATCTTATTTAGCGACATTGTGTCACTTGTGACATTAGACCGATGACACCATTACTTATGTCACAAGCAATACCAAATTGCAATTTCGACAATAAATCATTAATTTCAGTCAAACCAGTGTAATAACCACAGTTAAATATGGAATTTAATAATATTTCAGAAACCAAAGACTTCAAAAATAGAAATATACACGGAAATTAGAGCATCTGAATGTGACTTGTGACATAAGACCGGTGACACCATTACTTATGTCACAAGCAACACCAAATCACACTTTCGTCCATAATACATCATTATTTTTAGTCAAAAAAGCACAATAACCTACTCTAAAATGAAATTCGATAATATTTTAAGAGACTAAATACTTGCAAATTGGAAATATGCTTAGATATTAGTAATACCATTGTTGCTATTACTTTGGTCAAAATCGGCACTAGAACGCAATTTTGCCTCAATAAATCAAGAATAGCAACTGAACACATGTAATATAGCCTGTTCAAATGTAATTCAATGACATTTCAAGCTTTGAAGAACATGAAAACAGAAATACATTAGAAACTTCAAACTTAAGTGTCACCTGTGACATTTTAACCAATGACACCAATGGTCACAAAAAGTACCAGAAGTCAAACAAACACTAGATAAATATCAGCCATGGTAATGAATTCATGTAACCATACCGTAACATCCGCCCTACTGTTCAAATCTGCTAGTTTGTAGTAATTTAGTGTGTTAATAGTAAATCAAATCAAATTTCTTGACAACCCTTCTTTTATCTGGATTCGTCAAAAGCTTGAGTTTTGTCTTTTTCTTGATTGATACAACCCTGAAACATAAAAAATTAGAATTACAAGGAAATAATTAATTGTGTCAAAATCAGTCTTATGTGAGATGTCATAATATCATATTTGTAAATAGAATAACAGCTAAAAACATAATTTTTTGGTGGCACTTTGTAATACCCAATATCAAGTGTTGCTTGTGACAATGTAAAATAACGATGACACCAAAGTTCAACTTACCTTTTCTGCCTGGAGCCACGCTGGAAAGGCAAATGAAAGTGCTGCACTTCAAAGACTGGTAAGAAGGGTGGATCAAAATTGCGAATCGCCATTTAACGAAACAAACTTCCACGTGTTCACGCATGCCGTGTTGCTTGTGACAAATGACACCAAAACCAATAAACCTCAATATCGGCAAAACGGTATACATTTACTCCAAGATTTGAGTTCAGATAGTAAATCTATCCTTTTTTCTCATAATAAAAGATTTTATAAACATTAAAAATGAGCTTTAAAGTTTCGTGTCGAGTCTTAGTATTGTGCTGTGTTTGATGACACCAAAGGTCACAAGTAACACCAACTTTTAAAGAACTCTATATTAAACTTAATCAGATATGTAATATACTGCAATTGCGTTTAAAAGTAAATTTTGACTTCATACTATTAGTCAAATTTAAATCACGTGAGCTAAAACATCACATTTAATTTCTACATGATTTCTAAAAAGGTGATGCGTTGACCTCGTTTAAGCACATGCCAAACAGCATTCAAATTTGACTTTCAAGTTGTTTATTTCATATTCTGTTGAACATAGTATGTTGAGCTATCTAATTTTATCTCTTCTTCATATTATCAATTGATTACAAGCATTATCCCAATGAAAACAGCCCATAATTAAGTAAAAATCAAATTTTCTTAACACTGGTATCAGGCGGGCACCTTTTGACCTTGGCTCATATATATATATATATATATATATATATATATATATATATATATATATATATATATATATATAAAGGGTCCCTGGCCACAGCAACACGTAACAAGTTGAACGAGACATGACGCCTGTTAGGCGATATTACAATTATTTTTTTTTTCTGACAGAGACAAAGCTGTTAACGGGCCAGGTATTCATTTTACACTTGAGTACGGTGAGAGAATGTGAGTAAAGAGCCTTTTCCAAGGACTCAACTGTGCGCCGAGCGAAGCTCGAACCCAGGACCTTCCAATCCGAAAGCGAGTGTCATACTCATACAACATGACCACATGACCGCACATACAGAGGATAATATGATAAAAATGTACTTTTAATAATTTTATTCTGCACTTAAGTATAGAAATTGATACTGATAAATTCTTGGGGTGTTTCTTTTTAAATACACAGACCATTGATCTGTTCGTGAGATCTCTATGGTATTTTTGGCAAAGAATGAAAAAATAATTCTGGCAACCCTGGATGAAATCGGAGACAATCCCTTCGTGATGACCGTCGATCAGTCAAGACTACAGCGAATTTCCTTTCATGGAAGAGTAAACCCTTCATTGTAATCTCATATTAACGTTTTGTCTCTTATTCCCTTTTCAAATATCAATGTGTTGACGGGAATGAGTCAAGTGGGCGTTTAGATTGATCCCTTATGCCAGACGTTGGGAATTAGACCAGTGCATGAAAACACTACCTCTGTACTTCTCTAAATATGTTTCTTTATTTGACAGACGCTATAGTAGTCGTAGTCGTAGTAGTAGTAGTAGTAGTAGTAGTAGTAGTAGTAGTAGTAGTAGTAGTAGTAGTAGTAGTAGTAGTTGTGTTGTAGTGTTGAAGTAGTGGTAATAGTAGTAGTAGTGGTAGTAGTGTATAGTAGTAGTAGTAGTAGTAGTAGTAGTAGTAGTAGTAGTAGTAGTAGTAGTAGTAGTTGTTGTTGAAGTAGTGGTAATAGTAGTAGTAGTGGTAGTAGTAGTAGTAGTAGTAGTAGTAGTAGTAGTAATAATAATAATAATAATGCTGAAAACTTATATAGCGCTATAATTCCGAGACACCAGACTCTAAGCGCTTAAATTACAAATTACTTTGGCTGAAACATACTCATTCACACACACAAGCACACACACACACACACACACACATACACACACACAACACACAACACAAACCAAACCTATCTTGCTTCTCATACCATCTACTAAAATCGAAACAAATATGTTTTAAGCGAACGTTTAAAAATAGACAAAGATTCTTTTTCACGAATGCTCTGCGGTAAGGCGTTCCAAATAGAGGGTCCGAAATGAGAAAAGGATCTCATTCCAGCATTTTTCCGAATTCGAGGGACAACTAGTTTTGTGGAATCACTGGCCGAACGTAAGGGGCGGGGTTTTGAATATCTTTCAATTAGTTCTGAAAGGTAGGAAGGGGCAGTACCTTCAAGACAACGATACACTAAAACACAAGCTTTGAATTTAATTCTTTTCTCAACAGGCAGCCAATGCAGGTCATGAAGTAGAGG
>NC_088364.1:20103837-20111337 GCF_034508935.2 Berghia stephanieae
CTACTACTACTTCTACTACTACCACTGCTACTACTAATACTACTCCTACCACTACTACTACACTACTACTACTAACACTACTACTACTACTACTACTACTACTACTACTACTAGTACAGAAAAGTGAGTGGAGCAGGCACTTATGTTGGTAACAACAAGATATGAAGTGAGTAGAAAAGTGAACGAATCGGCGATCTCAAGAAGTGGGTGAGAGAGGGATCTAGAAATGACTTTGGGTTTGAAACGAATATTTTTGTGTTCGTGGATAGCTCACACGGTAGAGCCACGCTCTCACCTGCCAGGCGGAGTTGTCGTACCAATAAGGTCGCAGGTTCAAACCCCACCACCGCCGCGAAAAAAATTTTTATTCTCTATTGTCTTCTGGCACTTTTCTACTCACTTCATATCTTGTTGTTACCAACATAAGTGCCTGCTCCACTCACTTTTCTGAATTAAAAATTCACCCCATACACCGGAGCATACTCAATGTCTCAATCGTTTCTATGTTATATGTTTGTGATGAGAATATTGGCTATTAAGCTTAACTGCTGGTCAAAATTACTTCGCGATGGTGGTGAACGAATCGGCGATCTCAAGAAGTGGGTGAGAGAGGGATCTAGAAATGACTTTGGGTTTGAAACGAATATTTTTGTGTTCGTGGATAGCTCACACGGTAGAGCCACGCTCTCACCTGCCAGGCGGAGTTGTCGTACCAATAAGGTCGCAGGTTCAAACCCCACCACCGCCGCGAAAAAAAATTTTTATTCTCTATTGTCTTCTGGCACTTTTCTACTTACTACTAGTACTACTTCTGCTGCTGCTGCTGCTACTATCACTAGTTCTATCAATATGATAATAATGATAATTATCATCATCACCACAATCATCATCATCACAATCATCATCATCATCAATATCATCATCATCACTGTCGATCTGTTTTTCTAGCAATGTATTTGTGCTTTCACGGAAGAGATGTTTTGAAGCCGAAACGTTCCGTGTTTGGTATTTTGTTCTTATTTGAAGCTGTTATATTCACTTTTGAAAAAGTCAAAAATACCGGGGGGTCGACACCTTACTGTACTTGCCGAATTCCAGCACACTCGGCAATACGGCACGCTGTGGTTGGGTGACAGAATGCCTTAGTTACTTCCCAGGAACATTGGATTTCGGTAGGATCGCGTGCATTTTAGCACGCATTTAGGCTTCTCTTGAGAGCGTTACTTTAACAATTTTTTAAGTGTCAAAATTATATTCGGTTATCAGACCTCATAATATTTGCACACTTAGAAACCAACCTTTCCGGGCGTGGTTACTTTAATCTGGCTTCATTATCTTTTCTTTGCCCTGAAAATAAAATCCCAAAAAACAACGATCTAATTCAGGCCTCTTTAAATGACATGCCTAGGTCTGTCACTACAAATAAATGAATATCTTGTTCCTCTTTAAGGCATTTTCTTGTTGGACCCAGCTTTCAAAACAGCCCGACAGAACTCCTTTTCTGGTTTTCATTCAAGTGTGCCATGCGCCCTGGCTGTATGGTTGTTGTCCCCGTCCAGTCCGCTATATATTGAGACCACATTCTCCTTAGCTCCGCTTGCCCTCCGTGTAAATATTCTCAACTGAAGCGTGTGGAAAGTACTTTACCATGGACTAGATCTAAAGGATAACAAGAATTTTTTATTGTCCGTTTCAGGCTATAGAAACCGGGATAAACCGGCTTAATGGGCCAAATGCCTCTGAGGAAAAAATCGATGGATATCTTAAGGAAATCTTTTCTGGTCATAATTTAGAATAATATATGGTTTGTCAGTGTACGGCGTTGTTTATAACACTGGCTTTTGCCAGCAGATTCTACAGTCCGTAAGTTTTTATAGACCGTCACTCAGCTCTTTGTTATTGTTTTGAGACAGCCGTTTTAATTATTAGTTATCACTAAATTATATGAATCAGACTATAAACATTTAAGGTCACACATAATTGTGTGTGTGTGTGTGTGTGTTGGTTATTTTTATCCAGCTCGCCGATGTTGTGAGTATTTTACCTAAGGACATAGGACCAATACAGCACGAGTAATGATTGGTCAAGAACGTGTTGTCATTTCCTTGTAAAATTGTGAGACAAAAGGAGGGTCATAAATATTTCCACTATCTAGCCTTTCCAGGATGTTTGAGTGTTGATAGATTTGGCTTGAGGACAACCTCAATCCTCTCTAGGCACCTCCTTTTGGACTCTCATTGTACCAAAGATCATTCCTCTCTGTCCCCTGTCCTCCGTCCCTGGATAGCTTTGCAGGTTTTTGTTTGCATCTAATCTCTCCCAAGACTAATTGTATTTCTCCGTCCTTCTCTACCACTCAGTCTTTATAGAAAAATACAATAAATATGAAATAAGTCGTAGTGAGAGAAGCAATGACAATAGTTGTAGTAATGGTAGTATAAGTAGCAGCAGCAGCAGTAGTAGTAGTAGATGTAGTAGTAGTAGTAGTAGTAGTAGTAGTAGGAGGAGGAGGAGGAGGAGGAGGAGCAGTAGCAGCAGCACCAGTGCAGTGGTAGCAGTAGCAGCAGCAGCAGCAGATCTAACACCCACTTATGGGCCTAGTTTAACATTGTTGTAATAGACAATATTTTGCATCATTTTTAAAATATTATTTTAAACAATAAGCCCATTAGGAATTGGGTTATCAGGCCTGTAAATAAGTATACGTTGTCTCTGACGTTTGGGTTCAGTCTTCATCAATATAAAAACAAATGCACGTAAAACGAGGGAAAGCAATGAAATCATTTCTCAGATAAAAGGATAACAAATGAAATAGCCACAGGGAGATTACATCTCTCTCTCTCTCTCTCTCTCTCTCTCTCTCTCTCTCTCTCTCTCTCTCTCTCACACACACACACACTTTCTTTCTTTCTCTCCGCTCTCTCTCTCTCTCTCTCTCTCTCTCTCTCTCTCTCTCTGTGTGTGTGTGTGTGTGTGTGTGTGTAATGTGTGTGTGTGTGTGTGGTTGGCCTGGTAGAGGATTATAACTTTGCAGTATTTTGTTACATTATATTTTCCTTTGATCACGGGATTATTTTGAACTTTCTCCAAGTCGAGTTCACTCAAAGTGTGTTGATACTGGAATCTCAAATCGGTGAACTTTCATAACCCATTTCCGATTTGGAGATCAAATTTGACATTATCCAAGCTTACTTATGGGCCTAGTTTAACATTGTTGTAATGGACAATATTTTGCGTCATTAATTTTTTTTTTTTTTTTTGAGATTTCCATTCGACGAGCCCATAAGCAATTGGATTATCAGACCTGCAAATAAGTGCAAGTCGAACTTAATCCAAATGGATGCTTGCCGTCTCAAAATAGTATTTTTAAAGTGTAATTTTGGTTTGGGAAAACCCGATTTTACTATAGTGTATATCAAAACTTTTATGAGAAGTTCCCTATCATCCTTTGCAAAACAAAAACAAAACAAGGTAGCAGTCGACGTGCACTTATTTGCAGGTCTGATAACCAATAAATTTCTTATGAGCTCATTGTTGTCATGGAAATCTCAAAAATGACGCAAAATATTGTTAATTACAATAATGATAAACTAGGCCCATAATTGTTTCGGATGTCAGACCTGCATTTATGTACACATCGTTCTTAACCCATTTCTGATTTGGAGATCCTCATTTGACCTTAATCCAAAGAGCCTCTTGTCTCAAAATGGTATTTTAATGTGCAATTTGGGTTTTGGGGAAAACCCGATTTTACTATAGCATAAAGCAAAAATATTATGAGACGTTCCCTATTATCCTTTGTTAAAATTTTTAAAAAAGGTAGCAGTCGACGTGCACTTATTTGTTATCCCGCATGTCCCCATGACGATCAGCTGGTCATGGGGATGAGTGAGTGAGTGTGGACAGCCGAGAAACGCTGAGATTAGGAGAAAGAAGCTGATGAAAGCAAAATATTATTTCCTTAGGTTTTCCACATAACTATTTTTGAAATATTTTGGCGGCGAATTCACAAAAACGACAATTTGTTACCGAACCTCACATATGAACTCAATTTTCTTCACTTAGTTAACTATGACATACCAGATTGGCGCTGTGGTTGACATGCATGAAAAAAAAAAGACCAACCAGACAGTTTTTGTTTGGTTTTTCCGACATTTTCTTTCTTCTTTTTGGGCCTTACTTTTTATAATAATACTCTATCACTTCAAACAGCACGACGCTCGTAATGAGTCCTTTAAAGAGGAAGCACGAAACATAAAATCCATTTTGCTGGGCTCTGTGGATTATAATCTTATGATTGGTTAACTTGGTTAAGTCTTTTTTACGGGTTATTTGGCCTCGATATTGATTTATCATCACGAAGGGCTTTGATCCATTACAGGTTTGTAGGTTTCCCTTATCTAATTATTGTTAGATTAGCTCAAGGCGAGATTTCCGTGGATAAAAAATCCCAACAACTCTTGCAACACTTTTTAAAGTGATCTTTTATGCTGCTTAATATTCGTTGAAGATGCTTAAAGCGTTTTACAAGAGGTTCCAAGCCAGCAGCAACGATGGTATTGTAGGATTGGACACGCAGTGTATGGCAGCATGCCTTTCTTCTTCCTCTAAACTCAGTTTCCTGTTCTTGTGCCACGACATTCGGCTGTTTTAACTACTTCTAACCTTTCCCCTTTTTTTTTACCTTAGGCTCTCGTAGCTAAAAAGTAGACCTTGGGCTGATAAAAATGGTTTTATTGTTCGTTCCCTACCCCCTTCTCTCTCTCTCTCTCTCTCTCTCTCTCTCTCTCTCTCTCTCTCTCTCTCTCTCTCTCTCTCTCTTTCTCTCTCTCTCTCTCTCTTCCTTTCTCTTCTGTCTCTCAACTCTCTTTTCTCTCGGCACTCTCTCTCTCTCTCTCTCTCTCTCTCTCTCTCTCTCTCTTCCTTTCTCTTCTCTCTCTTTTCTCTCGGCACCCTCTCTCTTTCTCTCTCTCTCTCTCTCTCTCTCTCTCTCTCCTCTCTCTCTATATATATATATATATATATATATATATATATATATATAACAACAATCTCGTTATATATATATATATATATATATATATATATATATATATATATATATATATATATATATATATATATATATATATCAAACAGTCTGAATTACAAGCAAAACGTTGAAGTTTCAAAACACACAAGTCACTGTGTGCGAGGACGAGAGACGCATGCGCACAACCAACATGACGTTCTCTCTCTAATAACTTATCCGTCGGTGACGTCACAGACTATGGGTCCAATCAAGGGACGCTACTCTTCCGCTAATCTCATTCTCTATAGATCAAATCCCGTATGGTGATATAATATTATCAATATCAAGGCCAACACTTGAGCTTGAACTCAGGGTATTGTACTATTACAAACAAAACGTGTACTTTTCCTCTTTAAGTGCGGCTACGTGGTCTTGTGGTATGACACTCGCTTTCGGATAGGAAGGTCCTGGGTTCGAGCCTAGCTTGGGAATATTTGAGTCCTTGGAAAAGGCTCTTTACTCACATTCTCTCTCCGTACTCAGGTGTAAAACGAGTATCTGACCGTTAATAGCGTTGTCTTTGTCTGAAAAAAAATGTGTAATTTCGCCTAACAATCTCGTTCTATATGTTACGTGTCGCTGTCGGACCCTTTGTAAAGCCCTTTGAGCACGTTTGGTGGATATTTTACTATATAAAAGCTCAAGATTTTTTATTCCTTTTTTTTTTTACAATTCACTTAGATAATTGATAAATGACAAAAATTGCAGTTTTATCTGATCGATCAAAATGTGATTTGCAGATTATTCAAGTCACTTTTTCATTATTTAGGTTAAAATCGTTATTCTCTAAATCAACCATCTTAGCATCATAACGTGCTGAGGCGACGGGTTACTAATCATATTTAAATAAAACAAACAATTAAAGAGTGCTTTTCCAAAACTCTCAAACTCCGTTTTTCCCCCCATTTTGATATATTGACGATTATTTTCCCTAAAATGTCTATTATTTTATTGTATTCAAACTTCAAATTCACACAAATTAGGGAAATTCTTGTGCCATTTGATGCTTAAATAAAGTTTACGCTTCAATTTATCTCATGGATGGAAAATCTCTAAAAATAGAAAAATCGACTAAACGTGTTTTGGAAGCCAAGCCTTTCAAATTCAATTCAAAGGTTTTATTTCGGCAATTGCCATTATGAAACTTACAGTAACAGGGAAAAGCCTTCATCAGTCATGAGGTCACGTCCTTCGTAATGACGCATGGTAACTTAGTAACTGGCTCTAAACTATCGGAACAATGGCGGACGCCCTTGTGAAATATTTCTCCCACGAGCATAAAAGTGTATCCAGAGGAGAAAAACGTTATAAATCTGATCATGTTTTGACTTTTACACATTCTGATTACAAAACATATGAAAAGTTCTAGCCAGCATGAAGAATAAAAAGTGCAGATTTTCTTTGTTTAGAACCATGATCGCCGCCGTTGCTGGAGACGTGACATCAGACTATTGAATCTAATTACCAATTAACAAATTATTATATGTAAAATCAATAATAAACCAATGGGAAAGAAAAAAATAAAATAGATTTTAAAAAAAAACATGAGCTTTTATATAGCGCTATATCCAATAAACGTGTTAAAAGCGATTTATAAGGTGTCCCTGAACAACAGCAACACGTAACATGTAGAACAAGACATGATGCCTGTTAGGCGATATTACACTTTTTTTTCCGACAGAGACAACGCTGTTTACGGCCAGGTACGGTGAGAGAATGTGAGTAAAGAGCCTTTTCCAAGGACTCAACTATACGCTGAGTGAGGCTCGAACCCAGGACCTTCCGATCCGAAAGCGAGTGTCGTACCACTAGATCACATAGTCGCACAAATGAATAGGTATAGAGAAAGCGTACGGATTTGGGCAACCTATATAATATGAATGAATAAATGAATAACACTCACAAACAATCAAACAGACATAAAAATCCACGTGATATTAAGTTGAGAGAGGACATGGACTGTATAAAATAATATACAAAATAATTGAACATGACAGCTTCAAAAAAAGAACAATATAACAAACACGGACTCATAACCCTTCTTAAACCACAAAGAATAAAACATAATTGAAACAAATACATTCATTAAAAACATAAAGATGAGAAGTATGCAATTTCCGTGTTTGGGATTTTTGTTTGTTTTTTTTTTTTTGTTTTTTTTTTGTTTTTTTTTTCATTGTTGTTTTTTTTTTTGTTGTTGTTTTTGTTGTTTTTTTGTTTTTGTTTTTTTTTGTTTTTTTTTTTTTGTTTGTTTTGTTTTATTGAAGCTGTTATAATCATTTTTGTTTATTATATTGTTTTAAATCCACGTCAACATGAAAAGACCCCCGGAGTTGATTGATGAGCATTTGGTATTGGGATATAGAATACAGCTCTGGGATACGTGATATATCTGTCCTGTAATGAAGAGACGTATAGAGGCAAACAAA
>NC_088364.1:20116337-20131337 GCF_034508935.2 Berghia stephanieae
TAAATCGGTTTCTTCCGTCCGCGACTGTAAGTCATTTTAGATGGCCATTGGTGAGACGTCAGTTCGGATAATATTTTTCATGTACGACATAATAGATGCTATGCGTTTAGCTAAAAAAAATTTACAACATCCGCCAATCTGATATAACGTACCAACGTAGAAAACTATTTGTGAAACCTTAAAGTATGATTGATTGAATTTAGTGATAACCGACGTGCACTTATTTGCAGGTCTGATAACCCAATACCTTGAGGGCTCATTGTTGTAATGGAAATCTCAAAAAATGACGCAAAATATCGTCCATTACAAGAATGTTAAACTAGGCCTATTAGTGGGTTCGGATGTCACGTCGGTGATAACTAATCATTAAAATGGCTGTCTAAAAACAATAACAAAGAGCTGAGTGACGTCAATTTCGTTCCATCTATATATTTCCTTCGCTTGTTTTATGATACCCTATTTGTGACCAAGCCTATCAAAACAGCATTTTACCGGGAGGAAACCGAGACTTTGTATTCGATTTTAAGATAAACGTGTAACATTGGATTTATAATCAGATATGTTCATTTAGGAAAGTGGTTGGGTTTTCTCTCTCTCTCTCTCTCTCTCTCTCTCTCTCTCTCTCTCTCTCTCTCTCTCTCTCTCTCTCTCTCTCTCTCTCTCTCTTAACCAGTTAACTGTTGTACTCTGGTAAGCTATGTATTTTAAAATTTGGCCAGAAAACGTATTCTTCAAATATCGATCGCTTTAATCATTCTCGCGAGGCCCCAAGTTTGAGAGTTCTTGCCAAGATGAGGGTCATTTAAATCGATCGAAATAATATCATGTACGAGTTTTCTGGCCAAATTTTAAAATAGACGGCTACTTTTTTTTATCAGACAACAGCAATTTACTAGTTTAACTTCAAAATCTCCCCCCCCCCCCCCCCTCCCCTTCTTTCCCATTTTGATAATTATTTGGTGTCAAACTCAATTTCCCTCATCCAGGTCATTACGATATAATATCAAATTGACATGGTGGGTCACGTTTTAGAGGGCAAAAATGGAATCGTTTTAGAGTATAGATGGAACGAAACTGACGTCACTCAGCTATTTTTTGTTGTTTTTATTTTCACAGACCGCCATTGCCATGATCTGTTCTCACTGAATTATTTTCATATCAATGTTGCCTATTGATAGTATGCGCTTGGCTTAGAAGTTCACAACATTGTCATCCGGAAGTATAACGGACCAACACACAAAACTATGTGTAACCTCGAACGTTTATAGATAGTATGCGCTTGGCTAAGAAGCTCATAACATTGCCATCCGGAAGTATAACGGACCAACACACAAAACTGTATGTATCCATGAAAGTTTATAGTCGGGTTAATACAGTTCAGTGAGCATTACCCATAAACGCGGATGGCAAAAAACATCAACAAAGACCTGAGTGACGTCATCTTCGAACTATCTATAGTCTGGTTAATACAGTTTAGTGAGAATTACTCATAAACGTGGCTGGCAAAAAGCAATAACAAAGACCTGAGTGACGTCAACTTCATACCATCGATATATTACACATAGTTTTTTGCGTTGGTACGTTTTCATATGAAGCTGGTGGCGGATGTTGTGAATAATCTAACCATAGGCATAGCATTACAGTTCGTGTCGGATCACCATAGCTCTATTTTATCTAAATGAATTCTTAATCTAATGGAGTCGTCGTATTTCTCAGCCGTGCAAGTGTTTACCAAATCATCCTGGTCGATGTAAGATGATGGCTCAGACTACCAAAAACATTAGGCGTCAAATCGATCGTGTCGGATGCAAAAAGGACAATATATCATTTGATAAATGAATAAAAAGATTAATAATGATAATAATAATGATAATAATAATAATAATAATAATAATAATAATAATAATAATAATAATAATAATAATAATAATAATAATAATAATAATAAAATAATAATAATAATAATAATAATAATAATAATAATAATAGTAGTAGTAGTAGTAGTAGTAGTATAGTAGTAGTAGTAGTATTAGTAGTAATAGTAGTAGTAGTAGTAATATTAGTAGTATAGTAGTAGTAGTAGTAGTAGTAGTAGTAGTAGTAGTAGTAGTAGTATAGTAGTAATAGTAGTAGTGTAGTAGTAGTAGTAGTAGTAGTAGTAGTAGTAGTAGTAGTAGTAGTAGTAGTAGTAGTATAGTAGTATAGTAGTAGTAGTAGTAGTAGTAGTAGTAGTAGTAGTATAGTAGTAGTAGTAGTAGTAGTAGTATAGTATAGTAGTAGTAGTAGTAGATAGTAGTAGTAGTAGTAGTAGTAGTAGTAGTAGTAGTAGTAGTAGTAGTAGTAGTAGTAGTAGTAGCAGTAAATAATAATGTCAGAAGATGAAGACAGAGAAGAAGAAGAAGAAGAAGAAGAAGAAGAAGAAGAAGAAGAAGAAGAAGAAGAAGAAGAAGAAGAAGAAGAAAACGGAGGAGGAGGAGGAGGAGGAGGAGGAGGAGGAGGAGGAGGAGGAGGAGGAGAAGAAGAAGAAGAAGAAGAAGAAGAAGAAGAAGAAGAAGAAGAGCAAAATGAGTAAATAATGATAAGAAGAAGAAGAAGAAAAGGAGGTGGATAAGGAGAAAGGCAATGGGGTGGGGGGGGGGGAGGGGCGAGGAGTAGTTGGTGATGAGGAAGAAAGTGAGGTCCAAAAGGAGAGGAAGGAAAAGAATAAGGAGAAGATGAACGATAATAAATATGAGACTAAAGACAAGACAATCGCACATACTTGACTGAAGTGATTGGAGTTGTGATTCGTATCGAATCTGGAATGTCAATTTTACAAATATGCGAGTACTTTGACAAAATGCCTTTTTCTATACTTGGTCAGAACACTATGACTACACAGATTATTGGATAAAACACGATACTCGGGTTGTCAAATTGTTAGATAACTCGAAACTTCATTGAATGTCTGGAGTTAAAGAATTGTCGACAATTGGGAATCTGTTTTAATCGATCCAAAATATTAATACAAAATGAAAATTAATTGATCGGAGGGGGTGGTGGTGGGGGGGGGGGGGGTGGTCCGGATAGCTCAGCTGGTAAAGCGCTTGCTTCACTTGTTGCAAATGATCGAGATCGATCCTGGATGAAGTCAAAATTTTGCGATGTTTCCTTTGGGTGGGTACGTTTGTTAGATCTGGGGGAAGGTACTTTGTGATAGACTGTACTATCCAAAGGGTAGCAAGCAACGGATATTGTCCATTTCACGGTATAGAGACCAAAATAAAGTCCGCCTACATGGGCCTAATAGCTCTGACGCACTACTGTGAATTATAAAAATCAAACATTTTCTGGCCAAAAGAAATGGAAGGAGTTTTGTCGGAGTACGTCAGTTGAATTATCTGAGCGGAAGAAACGGAGATGAAGGACCAGATGAGAGGATTAGTGGAGTCTGCGTGGAGTAATCGGCGGATATCAATGGAACAACTTGTATGAATGTATGGATTCATGTAGGAAATGTTTATTCAAAAATGACAGTGTGTGGGTCTGTGTGAGCGTGTACAATGCCTGTCTGGATAGATTGAAACGTGCTATTTATTTTTTCTTTAAATGTATATCATTCTATCGATGTGAACTCTAAAAGGCCAATGGACTAAAATTTGGGTGGGTGTGTGTGTGTGTGTGTGTGTGTGTGTGTGTGTGTATGTGTGTGCTTATGTGGCTGTATATTCGATTTGTGACTGTATCTATGCCAATGAATAACAATCAGGGGATTGTGATGTGATTTTAATTCAGTTTTTGGATGTTTAACGTCGGACCTTATATTATTAGGATTCTCCATATACTGTACATACATGTGTGTGTGTGTGTGTGTGTGTGTGTGTGTGATTGTGTTTGTATTTAGATTTGTAACTGTATCTATGCAAATGAATAACAATCAGGGGATTGTGATGTGATTTTAATTCAGTTTTTGGATGTTTAACGTCGGACCTTATATTATTAGGATTCTCCATATACTGTACATACATGTGTGTGTGTGTGTGTGTGTGTGTGTGTGTGATTGTGTTTGTATTTAGATTTGTAACTGTATCTATGCAAATGAATAACAATCAGGGGATTGTGATGTGATTTTTAATTCAGTTTTTGTATGTTTAACGTTGGACCTTTTATCATTAGGATTCTGCATATACTGTACACACACACACACACACACACATATATATATATATATATATATATATATATATATATATATATATATATATATATATATATATTTGTGTGTGGGTGTATATATAAATACACTGCATATATAAATCTAAATTTTCATGATGTGTACAATTGACATAAAGATGGTCTGAGATTGATTAAACACCGTACCGTGATGATTTTATCGAAAAATCAAATTAATCCTATCAAAAACAGACGCCTTCATTTATAGAACGTGGGTTGTGTTTAAACTTTCCAGTTAGCGAGTGTGACAATGAGGTGGGAGTACTTGCATGGAATCGATTCAATTTAGTGGTTCCGCTCATTATTTTGAATACAATCAATTTCTTAAATCTTACGAAGTCGAAAAGTGTATTGTCCAACATTTGAAGCATAAGTTTATCGACTTATCATCGCTTACATTGAACGGACAACGTTCATTGAATGACAGCTATGCATATAATATAAGGTTACTTCGTCATTCTGACAAATTTGCTTGTTTAATCCATATTGTTATCAGTTTTTTAAAATGTAGAAATCACAACAGGAAGCTACGCCTTTGGCTTTCAACTTTTAAAATGTAATAATACGCTTCAACAGTCGTGACGTCACTTCCCCCGTAATGACGCAGAGTAACTTAGTAACTGGCTATAAACTATCAGAACAATGGCGGACGCGAATAAAAGTGTATCCAGAGGAGAAAAACATTATAAATCTGATTATGTTTTGAATTTTATACATTATGATCACATGACATGTGAAAAAGTTCTAGCCAGCATGAAGAATAAAAAGAACCGATTTTCTTTGTTTAGAACCAAGCTGCTCGTCGCTAGGCGACGTGACATCAGACTTTTGAATCATATTGTTTCTGTTAACTTTCTACAAAGTGTACAATTTGCTGTGTCATTTTGAATGGAGGGTGGCAATGTTAGTGAGTAGTGAACATGAATCTCGTGAGAAGTAAACCTCTAGTCAAGCCTGTGGGGAGTTAAGTGATTTTAATCAAAACAGAATTCACTATGTGAATATTGTTAACGAAAACCATCCAAAAGTTCACTCCTCCCAGACCCTTCGTTTTTAAAAATATATATCGTAAAGAAGAAATATCCCATCCTATGGTACTGTAACCAATAAACCAATCGACTTAATGTCACTAAAAATTCTAATGTTCGAGTCAATTGGATACAATAGTCTGATGTCACGTCGCCCAGCGGCCATCGTGGTTCTAAACAAAGAAAATCGGTACTTATTATTCTTCATGCTGGCTAGAACTTTTCATATGTCTTGTGATCAGAATGTGTAAAAGTCAAAACATGATCAGATTTATAATGGGGGTTTTTTTCCCTCTGGATACGCTTTTATGCTTGTCGGAGAAATATTTCATAAGGGCGTCCGCCATTGTTCCGATAGTTTAGAGCCAGTTACTAAGTTACCATGCGTCATTACGAGGGAAGTGACGATACGACTGTTGAAGCGTATTATCATTATACTCCATCAGATGGCTGTGAAGATGTCCACATGGGTTGTCATAATATTATGGTTTTATTTAACGTTTGACAATCTGACATCACAAATTGTTTTTGTAAACTCATTATTATTACGCGGTACTATTTATAGCGAGCAGTGGAATATAAATCCTTTCCCATTCGCTACTGCATTGTCTTCTATGTGTGAGACTATGGCAAAAGGATTTTATATGTAAGCGATAATTTAAGGAGCAGGCACTGGTGTAAGTTTAAAGATAGACAAAAGTGTGTATGAAACAATAGCAAACAAAGCAGAGAAAAAACTACAAGAGAAAAATATCCCCAAAGTCAGCTGGCCAAGGGTGGGGATCGAAAATCAGATCTCCGAATTACCCAATGTCCTTAATCACAAGGTCTGACGTCGAGGTAGGCTGGGGGGTTTTTTGGGATGTTATTGTGCGGCTAAGTGGTCTTGTGGTGTGACACTCGCTTTTGGATCGGAAGGTCCTGGGTTTGAGCTTCGCCCGGCGCATAGTTGAGTCCTTGGAAAGGGCTCTTTACTCATATTCTCCTACCGTACTCGGGTGTAAAATGAATACCTGGCCGTTAACAGCGTTGTCAATGTCGGAAAAAATTGCAATATCGCCTAACAGGTGTCATGTTTCATTCTACATGTTACGTGTTGCTGTTGGTCAGGAACCCCTTGTAAAGCACTTTGATCACATTTAGTGGATATTGCGCTATATAAAAGCTCAATTTTTTTCTTGTATTTTTCTCTCTGCTTTGTTTGGCACTGTTTCACATTATCCACTTCTTCAGAGTTTGACTTTGTATTTAAGGCTCCAAATAAAAATACTATGCTATTGAGATATTTTGAAAAAATAGAACTCTTCTGTAATTGATCTAAATAAAAACTGAGTGACCAACACGAACATTGAAATTCCACGGGTTTATAATGTGTTTTACAACGCAGCATTTATTTTCTCATTAACTTGAGCTTCTGATATAGCGCAATATCCACTAAACGGTCTCAAAACGCTTTATAAAGTGTCTCTCACCAATAGCAACTCATAAGATATAGAACAAGACTTGACGCCTGTTAAGCGATATTACAGATTTTCCCGACAGAACAAAACTGTTAACGACCAGGTACTCATTTTACACCGGAGTGAGAGAATGTGAGTTCTTCCTAAGGACACAACGACGCGCCGATGAGGCTCGAACCCAGGGCCTTCCTATCCGAAAGCTGTGGTGTAGCAAATACATATGTAAAGGCTTGTGATCTTATATAGCGATTTTTATTGCGTTGTTTAACAATCCAACTTACATTTTCACAAATTGCAACCAAACAAATTCTATGTCCAAAAATATTCAAATAAAAGATGGTGAGCACAAAAGGTTTAAAGTGTGCAGCTCATGGTCAAGTTGAATCCTCCCGTTTTCCTCAAAACATCCTCTTTTATCCCTATCAAAATTTTACCCACAGTTCCATTGTTTCCACGCCCCCTTGCAGTTTTGACAGTTCCCTGTCAGTCTATAATCCAACCCCTAAGAGTAAGACCAAATCATAATCAAACCTGAAACGTCAATTCCTACATATTGGTGTTAAACCCCGCCTTTTATGATATAATATTACTTTTGGTAAACGGTAGTTCAGTACGCCCAAATAATCTGTACGCCCAAATAATAAATTCCAACTATAATTTGATGCTATTATCCCCAATAACCAAGTAACACCGATCAAAGAAAGTAATTTTCTAGTACTCAATATAATGACCAATCCTTTAACTTTGGAACGTAAAACTGTCCTAGACTACTCAATATAATGACCAAGTTTAACTGATATACAAGCACTGTGAACTCATTAAACCCACTTGCTATAAGCTAACTCTCTTACATACGCCCCTTTCTTAGAATTTAAATTGACTTTAAAACAATTTCAATTCAAAAAAATTACAGTGAGAGATTAAATATATATGTAATGTCCAACTAAAATGTAATAAATAAATGTTAAAATGATAATACTTATACCAGTTAAATATTTAAAAACTTTAAACTTTAAATTCAAAAACACCAAAGTTGATTACAACATTCATATATATCAATTATAGGTTTTATAGTATTACAACATTGATAAATTCACAAACATCAAATTTGATTACAACATCTAAATAGATATATATATCGATTATAGATTATTTTTTTTCTTTCAAATTACAACATCAACAGTAAGGTATCTATCATTTAAAAGTGATTAAAATTTAAATTTACCAACACGAAAGTTGATTAAACATTTATATATTTATCGATTATACTTTTTAAGGCATTACAACATTGACAGTAAGATATCAAGTAATTAAAAGTTCAAAGAAAAAATATCTTTTCACCTTAACTTCCATCTTCATAGCAATAAAAGTGTTTAATTCTCGTCATATCCCATCACACATAAATAGTATTGCGTGAAAAAGGATGGTTCAAATTCCATTTGTGATATACTCACGTTGTCTTATTCAATCTCAAATTCAACTCTTCACGACATGGGTGATAATTTCAGCTTCCATGTATGTCTACTCATTTACTGACATATCAAAACCAGTACCTTGTATATTCCCTTATATTGTATTATTCCATTTAAACAACATTATTACATTAATTCCTACTTATAATATGTGGTACAAATAATGTATTATAGACATCTAGATCCATATACGAAGGATTACATTTCAATTAATAATAAAAAATATTTAAAAATAAATCATAATAATAGCATTATCATCATTTTAAAATTCAAGTTGAAGTTATTATCATTCATTGTTCATTGTTGATGTTTCAATTTTTTAAAGCTTTTTAAGTCATCAGGGTGTAGTTTACAACTTCATTGATATCAAATTGTTCTTTGTGGTCATCCATCAGAGGTCACATTTCTCAGTAATCCGTTCGTTTTGAGAATGGTCATCCTGTAAAAATTGTCAGTAATTGTTAATTAAGTCATTGTCTCCATTTAGAATGAGTTTTCATGCAATGAAAAAAATATATCAACTATAAGAGTTGAGGTGATTGTATCTAGTCTACGTGTTGCATTGTTGTGTGTGTTGTGGTCACTGAATAGCCCAAGTGTCATAAATTCACTTTAATTATTGTTAATTAATTAAAAACTTTTTCCTCTGTAAATGTCTTCGAATTATCACCATAATGTCTTCACATTCAAATATTTAGTCTTTAATACATAATCAGACATTAGTCTGTCCGACTTGTTCACATCACATATTTAGTGTTAAGTAAATAATCAGTCATTAGTCTGTCCGACTTATTCATATTTAGTACAGTGTAAATAACTAAATAAGTAAAATCTAACACAGTATGTGATTGTGGGCTGTTACTAAAGTGACCAACTTTTGCAATTAGTGTGTTGTATTTGTTCGAGTCTTTTGAATTGGGACGAAAAAAGACTCTACAGGTAGCAAACGTATGCTTAACCTGTTGGGTTGTTTCTTGGTCTTGTGACGTCGCTGTAATCCATTCATCTCCGGCATCTGGGTCGATTCTCCTCGTAGATATTTGTGGTTGTCTTGTGTATACGTTGAGTCTCATTGTAGATGAAATTGTAAAAATTCAAGATTAACTGTGTGCGAGATCTTGAATTTAAATGAAGTTTGACTTATCCAGCAAGTCAAAAGAAAGTTGTGAACTCAGACATGTGTTGACAAAGAGTTCGTGTGTAGTAGTCGACAGAGGTCGTGTGTTGTAATTGTTCGTGTTTGTTGATCGAGTTTTGATGAGGTGGCATGTGAGTACACACCAGGTAGATGATGTAATCTGTAGAGTACCGGTGGGTGACGTGAGTCCAAACACCAGGTAGATGATGTAACAATAACGTAGTCTAGTAGTGGATGTAGTAGGGTCGAATAAGGTCAACAATATTTTCGTTATTTGAACGCAGGTTGTTGAATATCATACGATAATGAATCCAAGGAAATCGCTCATGTGGCGTTTTGCGATACTTTTTCCTGCATTGTCTTATATACATATATAGCCTTTATCTTTTACAATGATACTAAGACAGGCGTTATTATAATATTCAATGTTTATAAGTTGTAGATATGGGTGCTGCACACTTGTATATTGACATAAGTTTAAATTTGAATACGCTCACCACTGAATATGATGGAAGTAGTATTGTTCACAATTGGACATCATTTTTGTAAAAACAATCGTATCTTGAACGTTTATGTAATTATTGACATCGTACATCGTTGGGTATTGTTGTTGTAGAAGTAAATACAAGTAATCCAATTGTTCAATAAAGAATGTAAATATAAAAAGGTTCATGGAAGAAATCTGTGTTGATACAGATATTATTTTATGAATTCTGTCAAGTTTGTATAAGTTGAAAGGTACGATGTAATTGAGGTTGCTGTGTAGTTTGTAGTCTGTAGATTGTGTTGATTCTGGGCGTATCAATGGCGTAGTCGAGATTGTTACTCCATTTTAATGTATTCGTGGATAGACCAAAGGGATTAGGACATTTTCCGACCTATGTTGTGGTTGTGTTTGAGTTGCCTCTGTCGTTGTCATCAGCGTTCCCGTTATGACTGATGGTTGCAAGTGTCCTCTTTCGTGATGACTGTATCATGTTTTAGTGCAAACACTACTTCTGCCTTTGATTAACTCGAATGATTCCCCTTAGAAAATCCCTAATTTAATGAAATATGATTTTGTTTATGTTATCGTAGCACTTCCTACCATTTCAACTGATTGCCGAATGATTACACACTTAGGATTTGACAATTGAACATAACTTCTTCTTCAACTCAGTTACAAATTTTATGATATAAATGTTAAATTCAAACCACGCAGTAAATATTGATTACAATTACAACAGCGAATCTATAGGAGAAAAATATGATAATCAAAATATTCACAGAAACGATATACACTCTGGTCAATAAAAATTCAATGTTTCGCGCCTTTGCCCTCGGCTTATAAAAATATTCATATAACTCATTGCGACGTTATCTCGCGCCTCTTAATATAGCATTGATAATTGTGTGCGCTTTAACCACGCGCATCGTATTTATAAAAATTATCCGCCTTCTGTATCATTTCATAATGTTAAACCATGCGCTTTAATCAAACGCAAAATAAAATATTCCCGAACGCCTCATTCCTGCGTCTCGTAATTTAAATCGTGTGCACTTTAATCACCGCGTCTTACATCATTGCGCTTATTTCCCCAATATGCATTAACAGCATTTTACCATATGGGTTACTTATAATTCGCTGATTCTTAACAAGTTAACCACTTGTGTCAAATATTATCAGCTCACATGACATGATAATGCATTTTCAATATTTTGTTATTCTTCCGTAATAACATTTTAACTCCCATTACAAGACATTAGTCTTTCATAATAATTAATACTCCGTCATTTTATTTGTTCTCCGACTTTAAACCAAAAGTCCGTTATTCCGTTACTATGAGAATATGTCTCCTTTTAAAAATCACGATGAAACGCGTTTCAAAACAAAACTAAACAAAACAACGATTGACTCATATTCCGCATAAATCATTTCAACTTAATTTCCAGTGATAAAATCCAAATGTCTTATGTAATCTATTATAACGCCATGTCTCATTACACAACTAAATAAGCTCTGTTGTCGATTACTTGGCTGCGTTAACCACACATTTATTACCAAGAATACAAACAGATATAAAACTTTGCTCTTTGTCATGAACCCATGAATCTCAAAGAGTCAATATCAACCTACCAATTCATCCCTATTGACGGGAGAAAAATATAATCAATGATGTTGTAATATAACAATAAATACCATAAGACATTTTTCAATTATAAAAACTTCTAATTGACGTGTTGTTATTGCCATCATCTTCTTGAGTCATTTTGACAGAAAATAAAACGTAACAACATGAAAGAATGACCAACTGTCATGTAATTCCAACAGTAACAGACAAAAATTGAAATAAAAATTGACACATCTTTGTTACTGAGCTAAACAAAACATTGCCATTACCGGTACCAAATAATATTCGAAGATTTGTTCCGAAGCGTCTGATTGTAAGTAAACGCATTTTCATTTATTTTGAAAAATAAAACGCACTAAAATATTCATTTAAATACTGCAATTTTTCTTCATCTCTCCCTCTCCTCTTTTTAAATATCTAAAATACATAGATAGCATCAATATGATATTATTATTATTATTATTATTATTATTATTATTATTATTATTATTATTATTATTATTATTATTATTATTATTATTATTATTATTATTATATATTTTGCCGTTCTATAATATATTGCTTTTGGTTTTTTATATATTTTCTTGTTCCATCTATGGTTCTTAATTTCAATATTATTTCGTTTAATTTTTTAAAATACCGTCTTTTATCAGAATTTTAGGAATCATCTATAATTTCAATATTTTTTTTTCAACATTTCATTACAAAAAATTATACTACTTCACCTTCAAAATTGATATTCATTTTCTTTTCCAAATAAACATAATACTTTTCTGTTCACAATTTTTTTCACTTCAAATTCCGAGTCTCACAAAAACTTCAATAGATGTTAACACCGCAACAATATACATTTCTTGTGTATCCATGGTTCAAAAAAATAACATCTTTACATCCTGGTATCACGGCTCCAAATAACATATATAAGAATCCTGAGTCACGACACCAAATAAGATACATAATGTGGGGTAGTTGCACACATATGTAATGGCTTGTGATCGTATAGTGGTGTTTTTGATAGATGGTAGTATTATCCTTTGCGTTGTGTTGTAGATGTTAATAATGACGAAAGAGTTCAAGGGCCGGTGATGATAATTGAATGCACAACATCAAAACATTCAAATAAAAGTCCAGATTCCAAGTTTCATTTCTTACAGTTTATTTGTTTGTGATAAATTCAAAATCCAAATCATGATAAATTCCAAATCCAAATCAAATAGCATTGTCATAATTCAATCAGTTTCATAAATTCCAAATCCGTAAAATCAGTCCACATGTAAAGTCAATTTTGCCTAAGTAACCATTTTCAATATACGTGGAATATTTCTAAGTCCGTAAAAGCAAATAAATGATGGTGAGCACAAAAGGTTTAAAGTGTGCAACTCATGGTCAAGTTGAATCCTCCCGTTTTCCTCAAAACATCCTCTTTTATCCCTATCAAAATTTTACCCACAGTTCCATTGTTTCCACGCCCCCTTGCAGTTTTGACAGTTCCCTGTCAGTCTATAATCCAACCCCTAAGAGTAAGACCAAATCATAATCAAACCTGAAACGTCAATTCCTACATATTGGTGTTAAACCCCGCCTTTTATGATATAATATTACTTTTGGTAAACGGTAGTTCAGTACGCCCAAATAATCTGTACGCCCAAATAATAAATTCCAACTATAATTTGATGCTATTATCCCCAATAACCAAGTAACACCGATCAAAGAAAGTAATTTTCTAGTACTCAATATAATGACCAATCCTTTAACTTTGGAACGTAAAACTGTCCTAGACTACTCAATATAATGACCAAGTTTAACTGATATACAAGCACTGTGAACTCATTAAACCCACTTGCTATAAGCTAACTCTCTTACAAAGCGAGTGTCATACCACAAGACCATATAGCCGCACATTAGGCCGTATTGAACCATATTTCCATATCATACCAAACAAGTACACCTTCCAATACTATCCGTGTCGCATTTCCTCGAGTCAGGTACTCATCCATACCCGAGTCGAATGATAATATGATGTGCATTACGTGGCTCTGCCCGCAATTGAAATAGGAATCCGTTCCGTCTTTATACAGTGTTTTCGATACAGAGGAAGAATTTTCTTTCCAAAAAATGTGTGTACACAACCGATTCAGACAGTTTCAAGCAAAGATCATCAGAACACGTCAGCTTAACACCTGCAATTGATTCTTCGTTAACCCCCTCCTTACCACCCATAGGAAAATCGTCACATTTGTTACGATGCGGCCAACGTTTTTGTCATTCAAATTTCTTTCTTTTGTACATCATAATATTATTTGAACATAAATAGTTGCTATAGTTAAAGTATATTAACACTGTGTTGAAGAGCTCGTTTAGCACCAAAAAATATGTATAGCAAGAATTAACAGGTTTTGTGTTTGAGTGAAATAAATCTATTTTTGTACAGGTTGGGTGTGACGTGTTGGGGAAAATCCGGAAAATGGCCGGTAAGGAGAGAGTTAAAGAACTCTCTCGGTCCTCGACAAAATAGATACTCAGAATTTTGAGTCGACTTCGAGGAATATTCAGATTCAGATTCATTCATAAGACTTTGATTAGGGCTTTTACAGTCAGCCTTCCGTCTGATAATATCGTCTCATCGCTATTTATCTTTAAATTAGTAGAACTTGAAAACAGTAATGCGCATGAAGCCTGGGGTTATTCCGACGTCTATAGCTTTAAACAGACAAACACGTGCTTGCTTCTATTTAGATATGACCCAAAATGCTCGGTGTCAAAATACTTTCCCTTAAATCCAAAATACCCGGCTACTCAATCTCAGCTTCCTACGTCGAGAGGCGGGTCGGGTCAAAACAAAAAAAACAAAAACAAAAAACAAAAAACAAAAAAAAAACAAAAACAAAAACAAAAACAGCCCGACTCCAACCAGTTCAAAATGTTTCCGTTTTCTAGTACCCTATCAATTGAGCTATCCCCAATCGGATTCAACGTGCCCACCGAAATAACGTCAATTTTTCTCAGTGTTACAAATATAGAGGAAGCAGCTATTCATTCCCAATTTGCATTTGCATAATCTCACGAGGACGTCTTTAAAACGCGAAATAAAAAACCAACGAGTCGTACGTACGGTACTGCTTCTTCTCCGCTGCTGAGATGTACACAGTTAAAAACACATTTAAATTATTCAAAACCATTTTTTTGTTTTTCATTTAGGCCACAGAAATGTCACTGTAAATATCCATTGGTTAGAATATCCCCCAAATTGTCACAAGGGCCTCAAAGCTGAGACTTCAAACAAATCTCACGTGTAAGACCTTTGATAAGCCGAGAGTCAATTTAACGGTCGATATTTAGAGTTTTTAAAAATTTCTGGCCAAAATTTAAAAAGAAAAACAAAACCCAAGAAATTGTTTTCGGAGGAAATGGCAGAGTTACTCTCTAGGGCAAACCAAAATGGAATATATAATATTGGAATAGCAAGGGTTAGAATTTAGAATAATGCAATTACAATTTGAAAATAGATGGTCCGTCACGTAAGTTATTTTTAAGTCCCAGAATGGAAATGTCGAATATTGCACTTCAATTTGTTTTTGA
>NC_088364.1:20136337-20141337 GCF_034508935.2 Berghia stephanieae
GTCAGAAAATTCGTCCTTCGAAAAATCGATCTATTAATATGATCCTTTTCTTGTCTGAAAATGCCAACCTCACGGAAGTCCCGGGTTTGAGAGTGTTTGTCATGATGAGTTATTTTGTCAATGTAATCGATCGATGTGTAATTTTAATCACCAGTTTTCTGGCCGGTATTCTATAAACATGTTCTTTACAAAGTACGGGTGCATTTATGCTATGATATGAATGAATATGGCTGCACTGTCTCTATGGACGCTTGCTGTGAACCATAAATACAATAATAGAATAAAATTCCCTTTATTCATCCCATAGGGGAAATTATTCTCTAGGGTCTATTCCAAGGGGAGGCTGGAATAACCCAGACGTCAGCCGCAGTGCAGCGCCGCAAATTGAGCTAGGGCGAGATGGCTTGCTCAAGGCCACACAGCGCAGCGGCGGGTGATCGAACTCGGTACCTTTCGGGTACGAAGCAAAGACCGTACCGCTGAGCCACGTTGACCACCAATATATGCGTTACTTCGAGTGTGTCAGTCTGTTTCTAGTATCCAGTTACAAATTTTTTTTTCAATAAATACACTCTGTCCAATGCAAGTGTTCTTAGCTTTTGAAGGCCACATTGTGTGTTAAGGCAATTGGATGTTTCCTTGTGTTGTTTAAATGAGTTCTTCGGTTGTTGTTTCTAAATATGTTTGATATATTTTGAGAAGTTCTTGGAAGTTAAGTTGGTGTACGCCCCCTCTATATTTGGCTCCATGTTTGAAGTAATCATCCTGGAAACTGTTCGGACACGTGCTCTGACGAGATGAAAATATTCCAGCACAAACCTCGATGGATGATTGATGCTATGCGTTTAGATAAATGTATAAAATACTCACAACATCCCCCAGCTGGAATTACCAAGACACAAAACTAGGTGTAACCTTGAATGTTTATTGTCTGATTGTTATATGATAGTGAGAACTAATCATTAAAATGGCTGTCTAAAAACTATGATAAACAGTTGAATGACGTCATTTTCGTTCCTTCTATCTAGATATATCATTCACACTTGAATATAGTGGGTTATTATCGGGCAGCGTGGCTCAGCGGTCTTTGCTTCGTACCCGAAAGGTACTGAGTTCGATTACCCGCTGCGCTGTGTGGCTTTGAGCAATTCACTTCGCCCTAGCTCAGTTTGCGGCGCTGTACTGCGGCTAAGGTCTGGGTTATTCCAGTCTTCCATTGGAATCCACCCTAAAGACAAAATCCCCCTATGAGATGAAGAAAGGGAATTTTATATTATTTCAATTTTTATTCTATTTTAATTGTGGAAATTACTAACCCAATGGCACGAAGGCGGAACCAAAAATTCATTTTTTCCCTTTATGATCCTTGTCGCCAAACAGTCTCTGATTTTGCCTGACGTATCTTGACTTTGTTACAAGCCTGGATACTCTTTCAGAAGTTATCGCTTATTTTCTTTCCGGGTTCAACACACGACGGTCAATCTGCTTTCACTCTTGTCGATAATTAGGAACTATTCCACACACATACATAAACACACACACATACAAAAAAAAAATTAAGGTACACTAAAAAAAACAACATAAAAACAAATTTTAAAAAACCCACAAAAAAAAAACCCCGTCTCATTATATGTGACAAATGGAGAAGAATAGGACAACCAGAAAGCGGGGAAGGGGGTGGATGGATAGTTTGATTGGAGGTGGGTGGGAAGGGGGGGATAAGTAGAATGAGAGGGATAGGGAGAGCGATGAGAATTTGTTGCATTGCGATGGGGAAACCAGCCCCCTTGTTCCCTTACTCGACGATCAAGCAAGCACTCACACGCTGGGAATTTACAATATCAAAACCGCCAACCCTGGGTTTGGCTTTTTTTTTAGTTTGTTTTTTTTTAAATTCTATCTCTTATTTATTTTTATTTCGTTTTTCTTTCTTCTTCTTTTTCTTATTTTTCCTCCCCTCTTCTCCCTCTCTCTCTCTCGTCCTCTCTTCTTCCTCTCATCTCTCGTCGCTCAAAGCAATGTTAATGTCCGAGCAACTCGAGTATAGTAGTAATATAGTAAGTAGTCTGTGCGTGAGTTCACGAGGAGGGAGAATCGAACAGTGATTTTGGTAGGGATGGGATGGGGGGGAGGGAAAACGTAGAGAAGAAGTGCGAGTGGTTGTAATGGGTTTTGCTATCAATGAACGGAAACAAAAAGGAATTAATGTGCTTTCATTTGGAATTACTGAGTGGATAGATGACATTTGTCGGACGGTTTTAATCACTGTGCTGATGTGCTGATGGCTGTTGTTGTGTTTATTTACAAGGTGTTGTTTGTGAAACGTGGATATAGATCTTTGGTGATTTCAGTTCGTAGTAGAAAGCTTTTTATCGATTGTTTGATACGGTATTTCATTGATTTATTTAAGATATCGAAGCGGTAGAATGTGAAAGGATTAAGTACGATGAATTTTCCTAATGATGAAATTTAACACCTAAGTGCCTTGAGGTTTCATGATAGGTGCTATTATTATTATTATTATTATTATTATTATTATTATTATTATTATTATTATTATTATTATTATTATTAATAATATAATAATATTATAATTACTTATTATTATTATTATTATATATTATTATTATATCTATTTTATATTATTATATATTATTTATTATTATTATTATTATTATTATTATTATTATTATTATATTATTATTATCATTATTATGATGATGATGATGATGATGTTGATGATGATGATGATGATGATGATGATATGATGATGATATGATATGATTGATATGATGATGATGACTGATGATGATTATTATTATTAATTATTATTATATATAATTATATATTATTATTATTATTATTATATTATAATTATTTTATATCTATATTATCATCATCATCTATCATCATCATCATCATCATATTATTATTAGTATTATTATTATCTATTATTATTTTTTATTATTATTATTATCATTTTTGTTATTAATATTATTATTATTATTATATGTATTATTATTATTATTATTTATATATTATTATTATTTTATTATTATTATTATTATTATTATTATTATTATTATTATTATTATTATTATTATTACAATTAATCTCGCTGCCACTTTCTATAAGCACACACAAAAACATACATACATTCATACATGCAAATATACACGAATATATAGGCCACATAGCTGCACAAATTACTTATTTTATCAATATGTTATGGTATAGTTTCTTTATTGTGATACAGCTTAGTTCCATTTATTGCTTTTTAAAAAATATTCCTCTCGACCATTTGACATTCCTGGTCTCCAACGATGTTACTTGTCTGGATTAAACGTTTCACGGAGCTTATTGTTGTCAACAACAGTTAGCTAAATGTTTTTGTCCGTTTAACGCTTAAGAAACCGGTTCCATATGGTTTATGCCTCTAAGGGACTACAGTAATATCTTAATTCTAATACTATTCTTCTTGTCACGTTTGAATAGATGAAAAATTCAATTGATAGGAAATCAAAATGAATAGAATTCTAATGAGTCATCATTTAGATAAGTAATGCTCACACTACTGAATAAAAGCATTTTTGAATAATACGCTTCAAACTGCAGGGGTCTCGATAGCTCAGTTGTTAGAGCACTCGCTTCACAAGCAAAGGGATCGAGATTAGTCTCGGGTGAAGTCGAGCTTTTTTTTTCTGCTTCCGCTCCCCGATCCCCATATCCACCCAGTAGTGATTGGGTACCTGGGCCTTTAAGATCGCACGGAGGATACTTTGCGATTGACTAGAGTCCAATCCAAATGGTAGAAAGCAATTGCTATTGTCCGTCTCATGCTATAGAAAGCGGGGTAAACCCCGGCTCCACGGGCCGACTGGCTCTGAAAGACAACAATGCTTTTTGGGTTAGAGAAAATATTGAAAAACGGAAACTTTTACTCAAGCAGAGGAGATATTGAAAAACTGAATATTTTACTCAAGCATTTAAAGTCTGACTAAGTTTATGTCCTACTTATTGAAGACTACAAATAGGTATAGATAGTTCGAAGATGACGTCACTCAGGCCGTTGTTATTGTTTTTGCCATCCGCGTTTGTGAGTTGTTCTCACTAAACTGTCTTAACCAGACTATAAAAGTTCATGGTTACACAGAGTTTGTGTGTTGGTCCGTTATACTTCCGGATGGCAATGTTGTGAACTCCTTGGCCAAGCGCATTCTATCTATAGATTCTTAAATCGAAAAAAAGGAAAGAAAATGGAACGTTTCGTATTTCTTGTTTTTTTTTTAATGGTTAGGGACCCCTTTAAAGCGCTTACTCAGTGAAAAATTTGCTTATCATGCCAGTATTTTATTGGAAGACAGTGACTGAGATTGCTAAGGCTGATTTTGGACTCCCGAAAGGTGCGGACAAAAATAGTTAAGTCGGTATCTAGTGTCTAAGGATACATCCATCAACTAAATGACAGTCATTGTTGGAAATTGATAGATTCGACTAATTTTGGTCTCCCGAAAGGCGATGACAAACAGTAGAAAAAAAATAAAGATAAGTATAGAATTGTAAGCTTCGATTCATTAGACGAAGACAGATACTGTGGACGTTTCGGGTTTCCCCTTCATCAACAAAACACGATGAATGAAAAACTAAGGACGAATGAGATGTGTGAATTTTCATTATTCCGGACAAACAATAGAAAATTCGGTATCTAGTAACTAAGAATACATCCATCAACTAATGAATGACAGTCTTTGTTGGAGATTGAGAGAGATTCGATTAAATACATCAGTTATGAATGATAAAGTAGAAAAGTGCCTAAATGATATTGACACTGGCTTTTAAAAACACTGTTAGAACATTACATATTGTAGAAGCTCAGAAAATAACAAAAACAACTAAAACGACTCTAATCAAGAATTCAGGGTCAGAATGTTGCTGAGATTGAAGCACATAATTTGCTTTGAAGGAAAAAAACTAGTAATGAGAAATTATAATGGATGCAA
>NC_088364.1:20146337-20156337 GCF_034508935.2 Berghia stephanieae
ACTGTTTAGTCTGATTATTCAAGTAATATTCCTCACAGCTTGCTACCTGGCTATCCTCTGTATGCATCCTCGAGTCTTTAATAATAGGCCATGTACCGGTTATGTAGCGTTAAACAACAGTTGACTCACGTAATTAAATCGCAAAGTACTTTCCATCTAATATAACAGCCAGACCCAGCCACCACAAATATTTCTGGTTAACATTCTTAGTGGAAACGTTGAAATATGATAATAGCTCAGAATAAAATCGAACCCAGGCCATGAGAAGGTAAAAGTTTAACATTATGACAAAAATAATAGTAACGGTCAACTAGGCATGTTGACCTTTAACAGCATTGTGATAATGATTATTACAATGATAATAATCCGTTGACGACGATGATAATGATGATGATGATGATGAATGGCGAATTGGCAAGTAAGGCATAATCAATACTTCCCCTGTATTCTGACAAAACACTTTTATTCATTTAACTCCAAATATTCGATCGGTTTTAATCACTCTCAACTTGTCAATTGTTCTCACAATTTTTTAAAAAATCATCTAATGAGTTAATCTTCAGGATTTACCTAATAACAAGTTTGGGTCATTTTAATCGGTTTGAATTGAAGAAACCGTTTCCTGGCCAAAATAAATAAAATGGGTTTTTGTTAGAGTACGACAACATTTTAGACAAAAAATATTATCTAATCCTTTTCATTCTGGCCATGCACGCCTTGTAGCATCGATGGATGGATGTTTAAAGGATCTTCAATATAATTTAATCTCCCCCCCCCCCCCCTCTCTCTCTCTCTCTCTCTCTCTCTCTCTCTCTCTCTCTCTCCCTCTCTCTCTCTAGTTCCTCTTTCTTTCTCACTCATTCTCTCTCTTTTCTCTCTTCTTTCTCTCTCTATCTATCTATCTATCTATCTATCTATCTATCTATCTATCTATCTATCTCTATCTATCTATCTATCTCTATCTCACTCACCCTCTCTCCCTCTGTCGCAATCTCTCTCATTATAGCTCTGTTCTTAAAAGGTCTGGAAATCTATTGTTTTTAATCTCTTTTCTATTCAAATTTATTATACCATAGAAAGGTGTATAAAATACAGCCGTGTTCTAACCAGACAGATAATTTCAAAGAATTTAGCAAGTAAGCCTTTACTTCAGATATCAACCAATAAAATAACCTTTACTTCAGATATCAACCAATAAAATAACCCAAAAACTGCGAAAGAACTCAGACTTGGTACTCCAAGGAAAAATCAAGTTTGAAACGTTAAATTATTATTATTATTACTATTATTATTATTATTATTATTATTATTATTATTATTATTATTATTATTATTATTATTATTATTATCATATTATTATTATTATTATTATTATTATTATTATTATTATTATTATTGTGTATGTTTTTTTTTTTTATTGCTGTTGTTGTTGTTGTTGTTACTATTATCATTTCGAAACATCTCTCAGATTGAATTTCAACTACTAGAAACGAATGTATATACGAGTTGCATCAGGGTGAACCACATACATAGTAATCAGGGGTTTTGTACAGCACAATTTCAACAAGTTTTATACAATTTTTAATTGAAAGCTTTCTCGTGGAAGTGTGATGTGAACTGTAACACCTTATAATATTCTTATTTCGTTGATCGTCAATTCAAACGGGCAAGCCATGGAGTCCCGCAGGTCGTACATAAGTAACTTGTGGAAAAATTTGTTACGGAAGTGGAAGGAGAATAAGAGAACGAATGTCAGTAGCAAAAAATCGGACGTCACGACGGCTACTGGATTTCTAATGCGGTTGGCATCCCGGAAGAAAAAAGGGTGAGTAGTACATTCGACGTGGCTGTTTTTGAAAAGCTAATAATTGTCATCAAAATGTTGATTGATGTTATTATCAACATCAATTTCACGAAACCTCCCATAGTGGCCAGGGAGGTTACTTACTGTGTCTTCTATATATCCCTATGTCTGTTTTCCAACTTGCTTTCTCAAAATTGGAGAAAAAAAATGCATTAAAAATGAGCATGTGCATAGATAGTTTTATTCAACTATCATTAACACGCAAAAACTAAAAACATTAGCTGTGATACTCCGCCTATAATTCGTCTCATAAAAATGTAATAAATAGGCATGGGGTAAAAGTAGCCCGAGTAAACTACGGATATAGTCGGTGTTAGGGTTGAGTGAGTTAAGAGCCATACGCATAAGGCCAATGGCATCGGAGTTTATCCACGATTCTATATCGTCTTACTGACAGTAGCAGTTGCTTGCTTCATCTATGTGGTATTTATTTTTACTCATAAACAGACAGATATGTTTACGAGCATGTGTGGCATTCAGCTCAGCACTAAGCCTCTTTTCTATTGCGCCTAATTAATGTCATTATTTTGGTCTCTTGTTTTGTTATGGCAGCTTTCCATTACTCAATGTCAAGGACAGAGCATCTGACGCGTGGAAAAGTTTTTTGTTTTTTATTTTTTAATATAGCGCGCTGTAAGACGGCACTGCACCCCATGAAATGCCACTTTGCCGACTGACAGGCCTTAAAATCTCATGCGGCTATGTGGTCTAATGGTATGACACTCGCTTTCGGATCAAAAGGTCCCAGGTTCGAGCCTGCTCGGCGCATAGTTGAGTACTTTGGAAAAGGCTGTTTACTCACATTCTCTCACCGTACTTAGCCTGTTGTACCTGGCCGTTGACAGCGTTGTCAGAAAAAAAAATGTAATATCGCCTGACAGACGTCATGTTTCGTTTGACATGTTACGTGTTCCTGTTGGTCTTAGAGACCCATTGTAAAGCGCGTTGAGCACAATTAGTGGGTATTGCGCTATATAAAAGCTCGTCAAGTCTTTAGATTCGTATCCGTTAAGTAAACATTGGGTTTTGACTAGGGTTGATATGCCCTAAATACCGAATAACTTTAGTTGCATTAAGGATTTACTTAAGTTGAAGGCTTTGATCACACTATAAGAGATGGGCATGAGTTAGCAGATCTCATAACCAAATTGTTACGGACTTATTGTTGGAATGGAAATACCCTTCGCAAAATATGCAATTTTCAGCATCGACATAGTATGACTTATGTCTTTAGGAGATGGGTCAAATTTTATGATCTATTAATTTTTCATAGTGAATTAATGGTATTATAACTTTCAACAGTTTTACTCCCCCTCCTCTCCCCCCCCCCCCCCCCCCCCCCACCCAAAAAAAAAAAAAAGAACAATAATCGATATACTGTGTGTAACCTTTCTAACATTTATTGATGCTATGCGTTTAGGAAATATACTCACAACAAAACTATGTGTGTAAGCTATACGATTTTAATGTTTCCTATTGAATTGATAGTATAAGGTTACCTATGACATTCGACAGTTCTTCCGCCGCCCCCCCCCCCCTCCCCCCACCTTTCCAACTAATAAATAAATATACGTATAACAATAGTTTCCAACACACATCATGATGTGTTACCTTTCGAACGTTTAGATGTCTATTTTCAGATAAGTTACTTTTAGTCACCCGACATGGACATGGCCACAATGTTTCACACATTTTGTTAACAAAGAGCAATGGGAACGACTATAGAGGGGACGATTTTGACGCAACTCAGCTCTTTGTTTAAAGAAATCCATACTCAAGTTTACCAATCAGACAATAAATGTTCAGGCTACAGATTGTTCCGTGTGTTAAAACATATATCCGGCTGGCGATGTTGTTGGTATTTTACCTACTACTTACTTACTTACTTAGGCCGCCCCTAAGCGCATAGCATCAACTATAGTTTACCATAATGTGCTCCAGTCATTCTTCACATTGCACAATGTGCTCAAAATGACCAAGATCCCGTGCATAATTTTAAAATTTTACAGTTTTCCAAATATCCAAGATCACAACAGGTCATTTTAATTTTATTCAGCCGTTTGACCTTTGGGTATGTTTGATTAAAACGCTCATAAACAAAGCAGCTTGTTTACATTTATTAACAATTAACTAGTCGTTGAACACCAAACAAATCATGTGATCGATGACTCGGTTGGGTGAAGACCTAAATATAGACTGCTCCCATTGAGTCTTTACTTGCCTGATATACTTCAGTGTATCTGGATTGCAAGAACATCAGCCTTGACGCGAGCAAATAATTTTATTTTTTAAAAATTTTGTGAATAATATAATGCCAACTAATACTTCCACCAGTTTGATAAGAGACAAGGTGGTAAATTCACCTTCCCCAGAAAACATATACATTTAAGAATAGTCCTTTAGGGCCATAAGGCCTATGGAGCCAGAGTTTATCACAATATTTGCCATTTAAAAAAAAATAAATATTGATGGATTTGGTGTGATATTCTCGCAAATTATTGTGAGCTGAAATTTAGGATGGATTCCCGATAGCTCAGTTGGCAGAGCACTCGTGTAACGACCAATGGGATTGAGATCGATCCCGATTGAAGTCGAGATTTTTTTTCTTACCTCTCCCCCCCCCCCCCCCCCCCCCCCCCCCCCAACCTCCACCTGTCCATCCAGTAGTGACTGGAGAGATCTGGCGAAAAGTGCTGTTCAATAGACTAGCTAGAAATTGCCATGTCCGATTCACGCTACAAAAAAAAAAAAAAAACAGAATAAACTCCGGCTCATTGGGTCGAATGGCTATGTAGGACTACTCCTGGTGGTAAGCGATTAACGGTAAGATAAGATAAAGAAAGTTAGGGTAAAAAGATATTATAATAATAATATTATAGCATGACCGTGTAGGAACCCTGTATTTCTATGACTGCCTTGTTGCTGTCAAGGGCCACTCTCCGACTGAATGAAGTATCGACCCCTGCATCAGTCCGCCATCCAATTTCCCTAGTGACAATATCCTGACTAAAGGAATCAACAACGACGTGCTCATGGATTTGAGATCGCAGGGCATGATTGGGGGGAGGGGGGGGGGGGGGGGTGTGAGGTAAATGACTTTACATTTCTCATAGTAATTTGTATTTTTGTTCTTCCTCTCCTCCTCTTCCTCCTCCTCCTCCTCCTCCTCCTCCTCCTCCTCCTCCTCCTCCTCCTCCTCCTCCTTCTCCTACCCCTCCTCCTCCTCCTCATGATCATCATCATCATCATCATCATCATCATCATCATCATCATCATGAACATCATTCATCATCATCATCATCATCATCATCATCATCATCATCATCATCATCATCATCATCATCATCATCATCTTCTTCTTCTTCTTCTTCTTCTTCTTCTTCTTCTTCTTCTTCTTCTTCTTCTTCTTCTTCTTCTCCTCCTCCTCCTCCTCCTCTTCTTACATAGTCACAAAACCTGTTGAGAACATCGCAATAAACAGATCAATTTATTAAAACCCATTCCAGGGAAGCCTCGTTCTCAACTTAAAACCTTTTAAAAAATCTCTTAAATTAAAGATAAATACCTGTTTATCTTCCTCACAACAATGGCAAATGTTGTGTAATGCGAAAATAATAGATTTAGAAGTCGCAGGAAAATGTGTCATTTTATATGGATTCTTCTATGTCTTGTCTATCTCGCATCGGTGTTTGGTACAAGAGTGTTTAGAGATTTTACGACTTGCCCGGCTTCCTGGGTTTCCTTGAATACTTTTATTTCATGTTGTAGGATAGATAATGTTGCTTGCTGTGCTGTTAAAAATAATAATGGTGATAAAAATAATAATAATGATAATAATAACATCAATAATAATAACAATAATTAATCAATAAAAAAAAATAATAATAAATATTTTTTAAAATAAAAAATAGTAAAAAAATGCATAATAATAATAATAAGAAGAAGAAGAAGAAGAAGAAGAAGAAGAAGAAGAAGAAGAAGAAGAAGAAGAAGAAGAAGAAGAAGAAGAAGAAGAATAATAATAAGAATAATATAATAATAATAATAATAATAATAATAATAATAATAATAATAATAATAAGAATAATAATAATAATAATAATATAATAGTCATAATAATAGTAAAACTGATGATGATGATTATGATGATGAGGAGGAGGAGGAGGAGGAGGATAATGATGATGATGATGAAGGTGATGATGATGATTATGATGATGAGGAGGATGATGATGATTTGAATCAGTTTTACTTGTTCAGAACTTTTTCCTCGCCATTTTCTTAATTCCTGGCGCTGAAGTGACATAAATGTATCGCAAGCGCCGTAAAAATAAACCTCAAAACAAGCAAACAAGTTACTTTTCTGTTTCTAGTTCTACATAAATATTTTAGATGAACAAGGATTCTATCAAAAGGGTAGTTAGTAATTAGCATTTGTTACTTTTGGTTTTAGATTACATAAACCTGTATAAGCTTGTCACCCACGTTACTTTATCATGGCTTCAACGAGCTTTATTTTTTTGGAAAAGCACATGTCCGGCGTTGAATACTAACGAAAGAGTGAAAAATTTAGAGGGTTCGTATGGGAACAAAACAGACAATGGACGGTTTGTATCCGAAACGTCCATTGTCTGTTTTGTTCCCATACGAAGCCTCTCCATTTTCACTCTTTCATTAGTATTTTCACGATTTCCGGCTTCAGGCAGCCGATACCGTTTTCTACATGTCCGGCGTTATAGTATTAATAGGCTATTCTGAAGGTGTTTTACGTCGGTCAGTTTTGATTTCGTTTTCAAATATATAGATATCTATGGTTGTTAATATTTAAATAATAACGCGGTAGTAAATGCTCGCCACGTAACCAATGCGCACCTCATTGGGTTTTTTTCTCCCCCATCAATACACATGGAAGCTAATTTATATTTCACACAATACAAACCGGCTGCTATGCGCTATTTTCTCCCCCATCAATACACATGGAAGCTAATTTATATTTCACACAATACAAACTATGCGATCTCTTTTATGCCAGCCATTTCACGTAATCATTCACACCTGGGTCTAGTGAGGTACTTTGTGCAAGGGTCTTGCCGTCTCATAGACAAACACAACGCTGGACCCAGCGTTTTTGCGAACATTTTTTCTTGCAACCAATCCCGTCTCTGATCACGCCGAACATAGCTTTACTTTGTTGCAAGGCGAGGCGAGGCAACGCAGGCCGCCCCCTCACCAGAGCCGTTTATTATTGTGTAAACCAGCCTTAGAGACATTCTTTTTAATATTGAACTGTGAGCATAGCTGGAATTCTGATTCATGCTGAGAGACAGACCAATCGATTTGACCATCCCATCTCCTCGCCGCCGCCACCCTCCCCCCCCCCCCCCCCCCCTCTTCCTTCTTCTCTTGCTATTCGCTCCTCTCCCACCACCACCCACCATCACCACTTCAACCACCACCACCTCGCCAACGAACCGTCTTTATAACTACCGTCTCATTCTGTCCCAGTCTGTCTCAGTCTCATTGTAGTCTAAAGATTTTTTTTCTAGCTAATCTTACATCTCTTTTGTAATTTAAGTCTGTCAATAATCATTTATAGGCTGGTTTGTATTGTTGATCTTGGGTGATGAATAACGCCATTAAAGAACGGTATTTTCGAATGGACGTCTTTGTGAGCTTTGCGTGTAGATTTAGATAGAGCAATATCAACTAAATGTGCTCAAACCGCTTTGCAAAGGGTCTCAAGCCAACAGCAATACTTAACCTGCAGGACTAGCCGTGATACCCCCATAGGCGCTCTTCCTATAATTTCTTTTAACAGAGACAACACTCTGTTAACGTACAGATTCTCGTGTTACACCTGAGATCTGGATGCAGTAAAAAACGAGTGTAATGTCTTCTCCAAGGACTCGACAACCTGCCGTGGGACATTGTCCAGAGACCTACACGTCAGAGGTCATACCACAAACCAAAAAGCGGCTTTAAGAATTGTATGACAAGTAATTAGTTCAGTTTTGGTTTGAATTTGATGAGTGACAAATTATGTTTATGATTTAATTTTATCGACCCTGTAAAACTACCATACAAAAGAATGTCAGTTACTTATCTCTACGACAAGGCACCAAATGCCACACTATTCGCATAGTTTAGATCAAATTAGGTATTGTATTATAATTAGAGTTTTGTATCCTAACTTTAACTAAACTAAAAACTAAAACCCCTTTTTTTAATACCATAAGGGACATTTGTCTTTAGGGTCTATTCCAAGGGAAGGCAGGAATAACCCAGGCATCAGCCGCAATGCAACGCCGCAAACTGAGCTAGGGCGAGGTGACTTGCTCAAGGCCACACAGCTCAACGGGTGTTCGAGCTCGATAATTCTCGGGTACGAAGCAAAGATCGTACTGCTAAGCCAAGCTTCCCCAAAACTATAATGTTCTTATTCTGATCATTTTTACTTTTAAACCAATTTTCGCCTATTATTTCCCCCATATCATGATAGCCGATTTTCACAATGTGTTGTAATGTAAATATTGCTGCTCGAAGCTCGAAGAAATAAATAAAAATGTGAAATTGAATGTAAGCTTTTGTTTATTCATCTTAACAACGCCACTACCACATTATCTCATTCATCTGTAGTGTTTCATTCATCTTGTTTTGTTGATAAAGGGGAAACCCGAACCGTTCATTTTATCTTTTTTTTTTTGTAATTAAATCGAAGCTTACATTCAATTTCATATTTTTATTTATTTCAATGTGTTGTAATAGTGTCAGAGGATCCAAGCTAGCGATTGTGCAGCTCGACAATATTCCCGGACAAACACAATGCTGCTTTTACCCTCTCCATACTAGCCATATTCAGAATTTTCCCCCAAAACTTCGCCCCCGCCCAAACACAAAAACAGACACTTCTTACTCAAACAGAAAAGCAACAAGCACATTCTATACATAATATTGCTTGGCAATATAAGCTCTATTACAGAATGTTACGTTTTTATAGCTGTAGCAAAAAGAAATGAAATCTGGATGAGAAATGTGACGGTTGCATCGTAACAAATGTGACGATTTTCCAATAGGTGGTAAGGAGAGGGTTAACCACCTGTAGCAAAATCGTCACATTTGTTACGACGCAATATACATTTTTTTAAAAAATCTGATTTATTTTGTACATCACAAACTTTGAAGAATGATCTTTGTTTAATTAATAAGAACAGAAAGTTGTTTTGTAAAGAGCTTGTCTGTGTTTAAAGAAAAAACAATTTTTCTGCTGGATAAGCCTGCCATTTTAGGATAACGGTAGAACATGTTCGATAAGGAGAGAGTTAAACTAGAAGGAAAGAGGGAGGGGTGGATCCGAATTAATTTAACGTCTATCTCCTACGACAGGAGGGAAAAATATGAGCAAAATCCTTTCCAAAGTTAAGAGCACACCATTACCTAATCCCCTATGGATCTAATGTAGGCAATGTTATGAGGCTTACTAGCTACTTACACATCTCTTTGAATTGCTGAGTCTAATATAGATCTAATTCAGTCAGTTTTATATAGAATAGCGTCTCGTAGAGGGGAAGACAAGCATTTTTTACGGTTCGATTCACACAACATTAAGATAAATACAATTTTTTTCGAAGACAGGACTCATCTCAATGTTTTTGAAGACGCGTAACAGACAAGTTGTTCCATTGAACAACAAGCGGATATCCACGCATGAAATCAATAACAGCCCGAGATATTCATTTTCAACACAATCTGTGTGTAGTAAACAACAGAAAGCTGGAAACAACAACTACTACAACAACAAAATTGAAAACGCCTCTCCATCGCCTTCGGTTTCTAATGAAAACAAATGAGTCTCGTTCTGATGGGCCAATCAATACGGGGAATGGGATCGACTGGAAAAAGCTTGTCAGACCGTCGATGATGATGATGATGATGATGATGATGATGATGATGATGATGATGATGATGATGATGATGATGATGATGAGATGAGACTGTCGGATGTTCGCTTCAAGATATTTCATATGAGCCCATAACAGCGAGCGTTATTAAGTAATAACACATGCCAATTTCTAGACGTCTGTACAACTAATTGAGATACTTGTCCAGGATAGAGACAGGGGATAGAGTTTTCGGACTCGA
>NC_088364.1:20161337-20181337 GCF_034508935.2 Berghia stephanieae
GGCAAATCATAATATTATTATTTGACTTGGCCAGGTTGCATTGCATGAGGAGAAAATAATATAGTTTCTAAAAATGCAAATAACCGAATAATGTGTTTCTCATCGATTGAAGAGTGGTTTTCCAAAACTTCCCAACTCCGTTTTTCCTATTTTGATATATTGAGGATTATTTCCCGTATAATTTTTCATTTGGTCTATTATTTTCTCATAGTTCAAATTCACACAAATCTAGAAAAATTCTTGTGGCAATTGATGCTTAAAATAAAATTTATGTTTCAATTTATCTCATGGATGGAAAATCGAGTTTTGTAAATCCAGCCTTCAATTTTACTTTAAATTCAATACTCGGCATCTGATCCACCCCGTCATCATACCATATTTAGGCGAAAGGTCACATATTACCATCTCAGATGTAAAGTAAAAGCGAACCCCGTATGTAAAGTGTTAAAAAATCGAACACTCACCCTTTTAATCCATTAAGTCTGATATGTCAATGGCTCGGTCATCGCTTTACTCTTTACACCTGCCTTTGCTACGATAAAACGTCTATTTTTCGTTTTTGGCCCGAAAACTTTTGCTGCACAATATTATTGTATCAATAGACAAAATGATCCAAATTTATATAACACGAAATTTCCAAGAAATCTAAGGTTTAAGAATCTTTGGAAAGCTGGGATTCATCTTAATCTATCCATAAATGAATTTTTGGGTGTTTTGCTTTTTTAATGGTGGCTAAAAATTTAGGGAATTAAAAGGCGTTTTGTGTGTTCTGGGCAGCATCACTCTGATTGTATAAAGCGGTCCGTACAACCACTCACACCCACTCCTAACAGGATTTTGTTTCCTTTCATCGTCACATCATCTGCCTGGCGTTGACGTCATTGTGATCTAATCTTATCGGACACCTACACTGTGTTTACTTCGTGTCCTCTTTATCAATCTATCGACATTCTACCGAACCGGAAGTAAATCAAAAAGAGAAAGGAAATGCTTTTAAATCGAACCGCACGTTTCCTTACCCGCTTGGTCGACAAAGAAAAAAATAATTCTGAAAACCTGGCCCATTTTATTTTGGAGTCAAATACTCACAACATCCGCTCGCCAGATTAATATTACCAACACACAAAACTTTAGGTGTAACCTCCAACGTTTTTAGCCTGATTAATAATAACAAGAGATGAAAGGAGTAGGAAAGTGCCAGAAGACAATAGAGAATAAAATTTCGCGGGGGCGATGGGGGCTCGAACCCGCGATCTTACTGGTACGACAACTCCGCCTTACCAGGGAGAGCGTGGCTCTACTGTCTGAGCTATCCAACCTGATTGATGTAATATAATTACAACTACTCATTAACAGGCTGTCTAAAACAATAACAAAAAGCCAAGTGACGTCAACCTCGTTCCTTCTATTTGAATTGATAGAAGAAGGGATCACTCACACACTCACTCATTCCCATAACAGGATGGTAGTCGAGAAAAAAGCCGTAATCACTTTTCTCCATTCCTATTGATTCATTGATGGTCTGTCTTGCTCAGTAGTTCTTCCAGCCTGAGACCTGTCCATTATTTGTTAGTGTCTATTCTTAACCTTTACTTTAACTTGAGCTTTTATATAGCGCAATGTATCCCCTAAACGTGCTCAAAGCGCTTTACAAAGTGTCCCTGACCAACAGCAACACGTAACATGTAGAACGAGACATGTTAGGTGATATTCCTTTTTTTTTCCCGACAAAGACAACGCTGTTGTTCATGAACAGGTACTCATTTTACACCTGAGTACTGTGAGAGAATGTGAGTAAAGACCCTTTTCCAACGACTCAACTATGCTCCGAATGAGGCTCGAACCGAGGACCTTCCGATCTGAAAGCGAGTGTCATACCACAAGACCACATAGCTGCATCGGCATCTTCCTTTGTCTTCCTCTTTTCCTTTGTCCTTCTATCGTGCCCTGTAATTATTACTGTCTTGCAGAATTCTTCAGGACGCACAGTGTGCTCGAACCAAGCGAGCTTCCTTCTTGTTCCTGATGACAGTAGGTGTTCTTGCCTTCCCACTCAGGTCACTACCTCTTTCAATACATCTTCATTCGTTTACTGTCCTGTGTACGACACTTTTTTAAAAACTTGAGCTTTTCTATAGCGCAATATCCATTAAACGTGCTCAAAACGCTTTACAGGGGATCTCTAGCCAATAGCAACATTTAACATGTAGGGCGAGACAATACGCCTGTCAGACTATATCACAATATTTTTCGAACAGAAACAACGCTGTTAACGGCCAAGTACTCACTTTACACCTGAGTACGGTGAGAGACTGTGAGAAAAGAGCCTTTTCCAATGACACAACAATGCGTCTCTTAGAACGGGACTCGAGCCCAGGACCTTTCTTTCCGAAGGGGAGTGTCACACCATTAAACTCCACGGCCGCACTCTAAGCAGCTTTTTGTAGCTTTTGTTATCAAACGCCCTGATTCTTCTATCTCTATCTGCTGTCAATGCCCAAGTTTCGCAGCCATCGAGCACTATATATGAAGCGTACCACCGATTTGCACAACTTCATTTTTATCTTCAATTGTATTGTGCTCTTCCATGTTTTTGTCAATTTTATCACCGCTGCCGTTGCCTTTCCTAAGCTGCTCTCCTAATTTCTGTCTTGCTTGTCTCATCCTTGCCGACAGTGACACCCTGGTACTTAAATATGACAACCTCTTCCATTTCTGTCTTGTGTATTCATAGTTTTTTTTCCTGTTAACTCTCTCCTTGACAGCCATTTTCAGGATTTTCCCAAAACTTTAAACCCAACTAACACAAAAATATAGTTTTATCACTCAGACAGAAAAGCAGTAAAATTCTTCCGATACATGCAAAATATACTCTACAACATATTGTTCATTTTCTTTAAATTGTTTGAAGTACAAAACTAAATTTGAATAAGAAAGGTTGGTTGTATCGTAACGAATGTGACGATTTTCCTGTAGTTGGTAAGAAGAGGGTTAACCACTAGCTGTGATTTTTCAGCACTTATCGTCTTACCATATTTAGATGTTGTAATCCATCAGTTTATCTGCTTAGTTTTGTAATTCTTGTTGATTGCAAGCCATCAGTAAACGGTAAGTTGCACAATATCCCCCTTCCGAGTAAAATGCAAGTATGGTGTTACTCCAGCGTGTCAAGCTGTATTCGTTCTAGGATGACATTGAAGAGAATTGGAGAAAGGGTGCATCCCTGTCGTGTTCAGTGGCACGTACGACTGTTCGCCGACCCCCCCCCCCCCCCCCCCCCCATATTCTCTCCTCTCTCTCCCTTCTCTCTCTCTCTCTCTCTCACTCTCTCTCTCTCTCTCTCTCCTCTCTCTCTTCTTCTTCTCTCTCTCTCTTCTTTCTCCTCTCTCTTTTCTCTTTCTCTCTCTCTCTCTCTCCCTCTCTCTTTCTCTCTCTTCTCTCTCTCTCTCTTTTTCTCTCTCTATCTCTCTCTCTCTCTTTTCTTTCTTTTCTTCTAGCTCTCTCTGTCTTTCTCTTTTTTCATCTCTCCCCCCCCCCCTCTCTTTCTCTTTCTCTTTCCCTCTCTTTCTCTCTCTCTCTCTCTTCTCTCTCTCGCTCTCTCTTTCGCTCTCTCTCTCTCTCTCTCTCTCTCTCTCTCTCTCTCTCTCTCTCTCTCAGCCAGGCTGAGGTTATCGTGTCAATTGGACCCCGAGTTTGGCTCTATGACACTGTGATATTTTTATTCTTTGTTTTCATCTGGCACTTCTCTACATCTCATATTGATATCAATCTTAATGCCCGCTCCATATTTTAGCCTCGTTTTCACGATTTTCAGTTATTATCATAGATTATTTTCCTTCAAAAATCCATTTAAGCCTATTATCTTATTTTGAGTGACTTTCAATTGACGTCAACTTAAGGAAATTATTGTGTCTATGGATACTAAAAATAAGGTTTTCAATTCTTCTGGATGAAAATGTCGAGATATGGAAAAATTGGCTTTATGAGTTTTTGAATATCTAGATACTTTTGTGTAATTTTGTATCAAAACTTTGCAAATGGATTCCATTTATGAATAGAGTGGATTATATGTATGCCATATGTAACAGGCATCGGAAATCAGTTATGCAGTTTAGAAACCCTACTTAAAATAACAAGCATTACTCTTGTATTTATTTTTTTTCTTTGCATTTAGTTAACCTTCTCCTCCCCGATTATTTTCAAGATTTTTACTGAAATACCGACACAACACACAACATGAATGTTTAAACTCAAATTCAAAAGCGATAAGTACATTCAAAATGTGCTTTATAAAACAGCATTAAGTTATTGTGAATGTAACAAAGTATTTTGTTAAAATATTGTTATTTGTGAAATGAATCTGAACAAGAAAAATGTTGTAGATAATCTGTGTGACGATATTCCTACAATTTGGTGAGGAGAGGGTTAATAGACAATATCCTGTCTTGCTGACACATTCCAGAGGAGGGAAAATCGTGCTTGCTCTCTCGCTCTCTCTCTCTCTCTCTCTCTCTCTCTCTCTCTCTCTCTCTCTCTCTCTCTCTCTCTCTCTCTCTCTGTGGATCAAAGGATGTCGGAATGGATGGACAGATGGACAAATGGACACATGGACGGACGGACGGACGCATGGATAGATGGTTGAATGGATGGATGGATAGATAGATGGATTAATTGATTAAATGATCGATGAAATGATGGATTGATTGATGGATAGATCGATCCAAATATTGATTGATAGAAATATAGATATTTAGATAAATATATAGAGAGATAGATAAGTGGATAGATAGATAGATAGATAGATAGATAGATAGATAGATAGATAGATAGATAGATAGATAGATAGATAGATAGATAGATAGATAGATAGATAGATAGATAGATAGGTTAAAAATATAGATTATATAGATTGATAGATGGATAAATGGATATATATATATATATATATATATATATATATATAATATATAAGAAGAGAAGAGAGAGAGAGAGAGAGAGAGAGAGAGGAGAGAGAGAGAGAGAGACGATGAGAGAGAGTAGATAGATAGATATATAGATAGATAGATAGATAGATAGATAGATATAGATTAGATAGATAGATAGAGATAGATAGATAGATAGTAATAGATAGATGAGATAATGATGATAGATGATGGGTCGATCGATCGATCTACTTGAGAGTAATAAAGATGAAATGAGTAATAAAGGTGGCGAGACTTGTTTGTATGTGTGATGAGGTAGGGGGGAGGGGGAGGGGTAGGTTAGGGTATCCAGTATAATTGAGTTGATGACTAATCATGCATGTAATTCTATGAGGGCATTCTGTCCTCCCAGCTGGTGGAAATTTCATGGAAATAACATCAGAAAAAAGTCCTTCACATTTATTATGGGTATTCCCGACAGCTCATCTGATAGAGCACTAACTGCACAAGCAAAGGGAAAGGTTTTTGTCTCATGTGTAGTTGAGATTTTTTTTTTATTTGTCTGACCTCTCCATCCACTCCGAATGGGTGGATGGGTCCGTGAAATTTGGCTGAAATGATTTTGCGATAGACCAGTGTCCTATCCAAAAGGTAAGCAGCCAATAGGATTCAATAGTCTGATGTCACGTCCGCCCAGCAACGAGCAGCTTGGTTCTAAACAAAGAAAATCGGTATTCTTCATTCTGGCTAGAAGTTTTTCACATGTAATGTGATCAGAATGTATAAAAGTCAAAACATGATCAGATTTATAATGTTTTTCTCCTCTGGATACACTTTTATACTCGTCGGAGAAGTATTTCATTAGGGCGTCCGCCATTGTTCAGATAGTTTAGAACCAGTTGCTTAGGTATTATGCGAGGGAAGTGACGTCACGACTGTCGAAGCCTATTGTTGACTGCCCGTTAAGCGTCAAGAAACCGGTATAACCCTCGACTTTGTGTCCTTAGGTGTGCTATTTTTATCCACTCACATTCATTACATCCATAGAGTCGGATTTTAGCACCGATGTTTATAACGTGAAAATGTCATAAACAATTGCTTGCTACCCTCAAAATTGTATTATCCCAGTGAAGTAAGTATCTGTCACTTTTGGCAATTTCCACTCGTCGTTGTGGAGTTCAGAGTGAGACCAGTTACGATATATTCTTGTTGTGTGAGACCAGAAATGGGGAGTATCTAGCGTTTTCGCCATAAGACCCCTATTGTACTAACAGTGCGGCTATGTGGTCTTGTCGTCTGACACTCGCTTTCGGATTGGAAGGCCCTGGGTGCGAGCCTCGCTCTGCGCATAGTTAAGTCCTTGGAAAAGAACTTCTTACTGTAATTAGGTGTAAAATGAGTACCTGGCCGCTAACAGCGTTCTCTGTTGGAACAAATTGTCTTATTGCCTAACAGGCGTCATGTCTCGTTCTTTATTTCACGTGTTGCTTTTGGCCAGGGACCTTTGTAAAACGCTTTGAGCAGGTTTAGTGGATATTGCGCTATATAAAAAAGCTCAAAGCTCAATACTACAGCGTGTGTCTTGGGGGAAGGTATTTACCATAAGCAACTTAAATTGAATGAGTAAAATGCCGTTGCTCATGATTGAAACAGTATGGGTGATCGACAGGTCACTTTTGCTGTACGAAATTGGAATTTAGTTACATACGACTTTTACATTTATTCCCATTTTATGCAGAACAAATCGCCTGTCAGGTAGTCTTTTTTGCACAACTTTTACAATATCGAGGGAGTCCAGATAGCTCAGTTGGTAGAGCATTCGCTGCATACACAAATGGACCGAGATCGATCCCTGGTGGAGTCAATATATTTTTCTGCCCCCCCCCCCCCCAACCCCTTATCCACCCAGTAATGATTGAGTAGCTGGGTCTGTTAGATTTGGCGGAAAGTATTTTATGATAGGCCCGTGTCTAGGGTATCGTAAAGCAATTATTATTGTTCGTTCACGGTATAGGATCCTGGATAAACTCTGGTTCTATGTGGCTAACGGAAAGATACTTGGGGGATAAATAAAGCATTGTCAGGCGCATTTAGGATGTTGAAACCGTATAAAAATATCTCCTTAAGAGTGACATGAAAACTCCCAAAAGAGCTTATAAACAGTCTTAATAGGAAGCGGCGCGCTGCCTCATGAAAATGGTGATTCGTTTTTTTAATTTTGCAATATATATTTTCTCCTTGCTTTGCTCTCATTAAATATTGCTGGCCTGAAATGTCAAAGCTGTCCTATGGGAGATCATCCTCCATCTGAACCCCGCCCCTTCCCTTTGACGTTTATCCTTCCGCCTATTTACTTCAATATTTAAAATGTTTGAAATGTCACTGGTTTAAAGTATGCAGATATGATGCTCTCTCTCTCTCTCTCTCTCACACACTCCTCTCCATCATCTCCACAACCCTCTCTTCTCTTTCTTCTCTCCTCTCTCTCTACTCACTCTCTCTCTCTTCACACACACACACTCCTCACATCCGTCCCACTCTCTTTCTCTTTCTTCTTCCTTCTCTCTTCTCTCTCTTCTCTTTCTTCTTTTCTCTCCTCTCTCTCTCTTTCTTCTCTCTTATTTTTTTTCTCTTTTCTTCTCTCATCTCTCCATCTCTCTCTTTCTTCTCTTCTTCTCTCTCTCTTCTCTCTCTCTCTTCTATATATTTCTCTCTATTTCTCATATATATCTCATTTATTTCTCACTATCATCTCTCCTTCTCTAATAATATTGATAGATAATATAATTATATATATATATATATATATGATATAGATAGATAGATAGATAGATGATAGATAGATAGATAGATATAGATAGATAGATAGATAGATAGATAGATAGATAGATAGATAGATAGATAGATAGATAGATAGATAGATAGATAGATAGATAGATAGATAGATAGTGATAGAGTGAGTGGGAGGTGAGAATATATATATATATATATATATATATATATATATATATATATATATATATATATATATATATATACATTTATACCCTTTGTCTCTCTCTCTCTCTCTCTCTCTCTCTCTCTCTCTCTCCCTCTCTCTCTCTCTCTCTCTCTCTCTCTCTCTTCTTTTTTATTTCTTTCTCTCGTTTATTCTTTTTCTTTTATCTCTCCATCTGCATTTTCTTTCTCTTTTTCCCAAGCCGTTTTTACGATACTGGGTTCTATCAGAATATCATATCTCACAGTCGCCTTCTCGTCCACTCACGATCCGATACACACAAACGCACTCACACACACAAACACACACACACACGTATGTGTGTGTGTATATGTGTGTGTGAATAACCATCACAATTTATCAATCATTATTTATACATCTATATTAAAAATCTATCTGTCTGTCTCTATAAAGAACGAAGTTGACGTCACTCGTGTCTTTGTTATTGGTTGTTTTTGTTTTGTTGTTTTTGTTTGTTTTTTTTTTTTTTTTTTTTTTTTTTGTTTTTTTTTTTTTGTTTTTTTTTTGCGGTTTTTTTTTTGTTTGTTTGTTTGTATTTTTTGCCATCCCTGCTCATGAGTATATCTCATCAAACTGTATTAACCAGACTATAAACGTTCAAGGTTATACACATAGTTTGTGTGTTGATCTGCTATAGATAGTATGCTCTTGGCTATGAAGCTCATAACATTGCCATCCGGAAGTATAACGGACCAACACACAAAACTATGTGTAACCATGAACTTTTATAGTCGGGGTAATACAGTTTAGTGAGTATCACTCACAAACGCGGATGGCAAAATACAAAAACAAAGGCTTGAGTGACGTCATCTTCAAACTATCTATACTTCCGGATGGCAATGTTGTGAACTTCTTAGGCAAGTGCACAGCATCTATATATCTATAATATATGCCATTTCAATATCAATATCTATCTATCTATCTATCTATCTATCTATCTATCTATCTATCTATCTATCTATCTATCTATCTATCTATCTATCTATACCCGTCTCATACCCAAACATTCCCTCTATGTCTCACCTAATGCCTATGATGTAAGAAATACATGTTTCCGCCATTCCCCGTGCGACAGTTATTTTGATTGGCATCGGCGGGCACGTGTAGTAATAATGGTGTTATAGTATTATGACGTCACTCACCACGGTACCAATGTCATGGTTACCTTCGGGTAATCATATTGTCAGTCACAAGCTGAAGTAGAACCTGTGAGAGACTCAATAGAACCCAACTGATATTTCTTATTAGCTTTCACACGATGAGTTAGATGGGAGTTGGGGGGGGGGGGGGGGGGGGGGGGGCGAAGTGGCCGAGTGGTTAAGGCATTGCACTGTGATCCGGATGGCCCGGGTTCGAGCCCCGCTTTAGGAACTGTCGTTTTTTTTTTCTTTGAGCAAGATTAATAACCCCCAATTTGCTCACTTGGACAACATTGGTGATTCCTGTTGATATCAGCCTTCTTGTTTGATGAGTTATCTATATTCCTTCGTGGAATGCCTAGGCGACGATATCTTATGATATTGTGGCGAAAAATGCATACTTTTTAAAAAGATTATTATTATTATTATTATTATTATTATTATTATTATTATTATTATTATTATTATTATTATTATTTATTATTATTATTATTATTATTATTATTATTATTATTATTACTAGTATTATTATTATCATTATTATTATCTATTATTACTTTATTTATTATTATTATTATTATTATTATTATTATTATTATTATTATTATTATTATTATTATTATTATTATTATTATTATTATTATTATTATTATTATTATTATTATTATTATTTATTATTATTATTATTATTATTATTATTATTATTATTATATTATTATTATTATATTATTATTATTATTATTATTATTATTATTATTATTATTATTATTATTATTATTATTATTATTATTATTATTATTATTATTATATCATTATTATTTTTATTATTATTATTATTATTATTATTATTATTATTATTATTATTATTATATTATTATTATCAATATTATCATTATTATCATAATCATCATCATCATCATCATCATCATCATCATCACCATCATTCATCATCATTAATATTATTATTACTATTATTATTATTATTATTATTATTATTATTATTATTATTATTATTATTATTATTATTATTATTATTATTATTATTATCATTATTATTATTATTATTATTATTATTATTATTATTATTATTATTATTATTATTATTATTATTATTATCAATATTATCATTATTATCATAATCATCATCATCAGCGTCAGCGTCATGTTACTGCGCTCTTATCACATGACTTTTTTCAAAAGTCCAGACACATTAATCACTCAGCCATCGAGGTTGTAGTCCTTGACTACTCTATGTCCAAATATAGTTTCTGCCATGATAGACACGAGAAATTCATGCGACCAATACAAGGGAGGTCTCTAAAAAACATATTTATCACTGTACGCTGTTAAGTTGGGCTGGATTCTATGTTCTATGCCCATTGACAAAATTGTGACTCTAGCCAGGAACAGACGTGCTTGGTCCCCATATGTGGATTCCCTGTGACCGTGACACTTTTATGCTTATGTCGGAGCATAGCACCTTATAGGTGCCGTACTCATGTACAATGGAACTCATACATAAATCACTGTACACATCCAGTATTGAAATCATTAATGTGTGCACCACAGACTATTCGGTATTCTATCGTTTTGTGTGTTGGTACGTTATATCCGGCTGGCGGATGTTGTGAGTATTTTACTCAAACGTATAGCATTAATACCGTTTTGAGGCGATGGGTCACATATCATATTCCTATTCCTATTGTAGCTATGTCGAAATAACATTACAATTGAAAATTAGCAACGTCTATTTTTAGTAAATAGCTCTACCCGTCTTGGTACCGATTTGATATTCAAAAACACAGTAAGTCGTGTCGAAATCGCATTGCCTTCAATTTTAGCAACTATGAGTAAATCGCTATTTATTTATTATCTCTGCAACGATTCTATATTCAAAGCCATGGTTAGTTATGTCGAAATAACATTACTTGGAAAGCTAGAAGTGTAAACAGCCACAACTGTCATAGTGCTGGCAAAACGCCGTTTATTTTCCTAATAACGTCAAACTCGATAAATTACGGTTATGAATCACAACCAGTGAAATTCTTAAACTTAAGACATTATAGAAGTCTCAGGTTTGATAATTTTTAACGTTAAGGAGGGGGATGATTATAAATTATTGATATATATATATATATATATATATATATATATATATATATATATATATATATATATATATATAAGGAAAGAAAAGGAATTCTTGCCAACATTTTAAAAGGTATTTTGTCAATGCATCGCAATAGGGAATGAGATTAGCGGAAGAGTAGCGTCCTTTGATTGGACGTCACAGACTATAGGTGACGTCCAATCAAGGGACGCTACTCTTCCGCTAATCTCATTCCCTATAGTGGATCTCAGTAGTGATTGTGTATTGAAATTTCCCGTGAGTTAACGAATCCCTCAGTGTCTGATGAAAGCCGAGCCCAGATCTATTGTATTCGCTAATGGAATGGACCATTTCCCGTAATGATTCAGCAACTAGCTATCATCATTTGTAGCGATACAGTCCCCGTGTTATCACAGGCAATGCAATCACATTAGGAATCTAATTAAGATGAACGCACCTCCGTCCGTGCGGGATGGAAATAATGATGATGATATGTACACGTTTACCACCAGGAGGATGGGGTTCAATGCCGGACAACAACAAAAAATAGCAGGCTGATCAAAATTAGTATCGGTATCTCTAGTGTCGATTTTGAAGGAAAAAAAAAAACGTTTTTAAAACTTTGGCCACAAAACGTATCCATCAAATTCCGATCGATTAGAATAAATCTCATCTTGTCAAAAACTCTCAAACCTGGGACTTCAGTAAAGTCTACAAGGAACAGCCAGATTGGAGAGTTTTTGACGTGATATGGGTTATTTTAATCGATCAGTATACAGAGGACGAGTTTTCTGGTCAAAATTTTTTTATTGTGATTTTTCAGAGTACGGCAATGTTGTAGTTTTATACCATCACGCGATTTCAGTGAATGGTTTGTGATGAATAGCAATGAATGTTTTGTGAAGAGGAATAAAAACAGCTGGTTGTGCGGTTATGTGGTCTTGTGGTATGACAGTCGCTTTTGGGTCGGAATCATAGTTGAGTTCTTGGAAAAGGTTCTTTACTGACATTATCTCACCATACTCAGATGTAAAACGAGTAACTGGTCTTAAACAGCGTTGTCTCTGTCGGGGAAAAAATGTAAAATTGCCTAATAGGCGTCATGTCTCGCTCTACATGTTTAGTGTTGTTGTTGGCTTGGTATTACTTGTAAAGCGCTTTGAGCACAATTAGTGGATATTGCGATATATAAAAGCTCAGTGGGTTTTTTTTTAAATCCATATCGATAGAAAGTAAACAAATCAAAAATAGTAAAGGCGACTCAACACATACTTGTTGAACCATTTGCGAAACAGAGAAAGACAGTAACCGCGGTGTCTTCGTTGAATAGGATTGTAACTGCCCTTTATATAGGTGTAATAATATTATGATCTCTTTCTACACGCTAACTGTTGCTTTTGGCTTGGGACGAATTGAAAAGCGACATGAGCAAATTTAGTATAGATTGCACTCTTTAAAAGACTGCCTTCGTTTGGGTTTGTTTTTTTAAAATTTACTTAAACTTCAGATTTTCCGACATCTCCAAATGCCACAAGAAGGAACTACATCGTAGTAACACGGGTAAATGAACAGGGTTTTCACAATGTCTGTGTAAATAGTGATAATACAGACTTCTTTTTATTCAATTACGATTTCAATGAATGGAATGTTTATATCATATGACCTCTTCAGTCACGAAATGTGACATTCAGCCAATACTCTTCAACAGTCGTAACGTCACTTCCCTCGTAATGACGTATGGTAACTTAGTAACTATCGGAACAATGGCGGACGCCCTTATGAGATATTTCTCCGACGGCATAAAAGCGTATCCCTGGGGAAAAAAACATTCTAAATCTGATCATGTTTTTACTTTTACACATTGTGATCACAAGAAATATGAAAAGTTATAGTCAGCATGAAGAATAAAACGTCCAGATTTTCTTTGTTTAGAACCACGATGGCCGCCGTTGCTGGGCGACGTGACACCAGACTATTGAATCCAATTCTTCCCAAACGACAATAATATAATTGGATGAATACAAATTGATAGTGAAGGCTCGCATGTACCCAGCCCAGGACTCTGTAGACATTCTGTAATATGTTGCTCTTGGATTGACCTTTAATCTCGGTTGATTTCGTTTCCTTTGATTTTTGTTTTCATATTAAGCTTGATAGTCAATGCCCTTTAGTTACTCTATTATCGTAATATTTACTGACTTTAATATGACGCCAATGTGTTCCAAATCCTGTTTTACCCCAAAAAGCAAAGAACAAACCTATTATTGGTGGACCACCTCCTTCATCCGGTATTATGTCATAACTATCCAAAAGTGAATATTAAGTAAACAAATTTATTAAATTTCTCCAGATGCAACAAGATGGAACCACGAGAGACCGACACGGATATGATGGTGCTGTTGGACCTACTTTATACCTCTGTTGAACTGATGCTACTAGACTGTAGGATCTTAATCTTTTAGTTATACGAACACATTCCTTCTTTTCTGCGCTAAAATGACATAAAAGTATCGTAAGTACCGTTATACTCCTATCATTTAATTCTTTTTTTCTTTCTCTATTTCTCCAGATGCAACAAGAAGCAACTACAACGTGCCAACACTTTGCCTCTGATAGACATTCCAAGTCTCATCCCCAGCGACGACTCCAGAGCGGTGTCCAAAACTGGCAATACATACTCCTCCTCCTCCTCCTCCTCCTCCTCCTCCACACACAAGAACACGGCGGGAACACTATCTCTAGCACCGGCCTCGTCATCGTCGTCTTCTTCGTCGTCATCGATTTCAGTACCGATGGGAATCAAACCTGCATCCTCGTCGACCAATACTTCCCCCGTGAACAAGTGGGTTCGGAGGAAACTTTCATGCCAGGAGTTTATGATGAGTCGCAAATGGGATATTGAGGGTGAGGATGAAACTACATCGTAACATACTGACTAATATCATGAACCTATTTCTCTGTGCTACACGAAATGATTTTAAATATTAGCATTTATTTAGCGCATTTTCACGGATTCACCATGCATTATTGCGCTTCACAATGATACATATTATATTCCCCCATTCCGTACCAAATGTCTGTGTCATACAATACACGTCGCTAGTTTGAACCAACTCATTTACAATATCTGTCACTGGGTATGGTGAGGAAATCGTTCACACGTGAGTCAAGTAGGGAAATTTGTTTAAACAGCTTTAAACCCAGGGACATGGCAACAATTTGCAATCACCTATCTCAGTTACGGACCACGCTCGAAATCATTTGAATTTTGACACTGAAAACACAGTTCTGTCGTTCTTTGATAAAACTTATTTTTTAAAATAATTAGTCTTACACTTCAAATAATATCACTGGATTAAAGTGGGCATCAATCTGCCAACAGAATCTCAAACATTTGACTTAAAATGTTCTTAGTTTTGAATATATTTTGGAAACGCAAGGGTCGTTGAAACCATTGATGATTTTTTTTTTGTTCAATTGAAATATGTTTTGTCCAATTGCGACACAGATGTACGCGAGTCTGGTCTACCCTTTGCTTTGTTAGCTCATTGCTACGTTCGGGTTAGTTGAAGACCTCAACCAGCAAACGCCTCTATGCCTATTTTGAGCGTCTAAATTTTTATGCGCCATTGCTGCTTTCAATCCAGATATGGACGGATTCCAATGGTTTCGCTGCCCTTTCTTCTCAAAGACTGACCACCCATTTCCACAGCCTCTTCACTTTTTTTTCTGCCCCGAGAGGGGGGAGGGGGCGGGTGCCTGAGCGGTATTGCATCGCATTCTTATCCTAAAGATCTCAGTGCTTTAGTTCACATTTATAATCACTTTCAATGTCTTCCTTACTTTACTTTGTTTATAAACTCCTGGACATAATTTTTTTACTTTTCAGCAATTTTTTTCGATACTCTACTTTGTCTGTTTCTATATTTAACTGTTTACAGAGTCAAAGATGAAAGGAACCAAGTTTGGAGTTGTGTTGAGAAGTCAAAGCGCCGACAGACGAGGTGAGGGAGACCATGTCAAACCTAGTAAGTCATTTCAATTTGTATTTCAATAACGATATAATGGGCATAGTTACCCAATCAATGAACACGAGGTAGTAATGAAATCAATAAGATTATATACATCGGCGGTACCTTTTATTTTATCCAAAATTCGTTTATAAAAATGAATGAATGAATACGTTGATGTTGCAAAACTGCGATTTTCCAGGAATCTCAAATTGATATATCGATGATATTAGATAATGATGTTGTTATAGAGGTGGATAATTCAAATTGATACCAAATTTATTCTTATAGTATAATAAAAACCACGATGTGAACCATTTACACGATGTACGGAAATCCTCTTCATGCCAATTATAAATACCGATTATAATTTCATGATGAATAGTGGAGTGCTTAGTATATGGGGCAGCGTGGCTCAAGCCGTACGGTCTTTGCTTCGTACCCGAAAGGTAATGAGTTCGAATACGCACTGCGTTGTGTGGCCTTAAGCTAGTCACCTCACCTTAGCTCAGTTTGCGGCGCTGCACTGCGGCTGACGCTTGGGATATTACTGTCTTCTCTTGGAATAGACCCTAAAGAAGAAGTTCCCCTTTGGGATGAATAAAGGGAAGTTCTTGTAAAAAATGAATATCCATTGCGTTACAAGAAAATGGATTGCCCAAATATATGATATTTATATATATTATACATCCATATTATTGGAATTGGATTCCTGGCTGTAGGCGGTGACGAAATTGCAAATTTGATTTCACATGATGATGATGATGATGATGATGATGATGATGATGATGATGATGACGATGATGATGACGATGACAGTGATGATGATGATGATGAAATACTCAGTGTTTTAGATCGGTTGCTCATTTGCAAGGAATCATCAAGAAAGACAATCCTTTTATTATATTTAATGTCTCCTCTAGTGGATTTGATTATTTGAATTACTTCCCTTACACTTTACATGTTGTTTGGTTATTGAATAATCTATTATAATTCGTCTCGTAATAATTTCTGTATTATCTTATCACCATCATAATCTGCATCATTCTCATCATCATCATCATCATCATCATCATCTCATCATCATCATCATCCATCATCATATTATTATGATGTACTATTAAAAACTATTTGTTGTGTGAATTATTATGATTATTAATAGTAGAGAGTAGTAGTAGTTTAGTTAGTAGTATAGTATGTAGTAATATAGTAGTAGTAGATAGTAGTAATTATATAGCAGATATGAGTAGTGTGTATAGGTAGTAGTAGTAGTAGTAGTTAGTAGTTAGTAGTAGTAGTGTAGTAGTGTAGTAGTAGTAGAGTAGTAGTGTAGTAGTAGTAGTAGTAGTGTTAGTAGTATGTGTAGTAGTAGTAGTAGTAATGTAGTAGTAGTGAGTGTAGTGTAGTAGTAGGTAGTAGTAGAGTAGGTAGTAGAGTAGTACTGTAGTAGTGGTGGTGGTGGTGGTGGTAGTAGTGTAGTAGTATATGTGTGTAGTATAGTGTTGGGAGGAGGTGGGGAGGAGGGGGAGGAGGATGGGGGCTAGTAGTGTAGTGAGGTGGTGATGGTGGTGGTGTTGGTGGTACAGTGTTTTGTCTATTCACTTCAACAACGCCATATTATATTCTCTCATCTCTCATTTGTCATTAGTATTTCATTCATCGTGTTTTGTTGATAAAGGGGAAACCCGAAACGTCTACATTATTTGTCTCGTTAAATAAATTGAAGCCTCCATTCCATTTGAATAATTCTTTTTTATTTCTCCGAACTTCAAGGAGTAACATTTCCATTATTCATTTTACCTGGTGGAAAGCCATTTTGGAAAAGTGTTGGATCCTCTTTAATTGCTTTATTTTGTTATTTATTTACCTATTTATTCGTTTATTCATCCATGTGCAAATGAATACTTCTTGTTGTTAACTGTCGCTACTGCATGCCTGATGTCATTTGTTTTCATATCGTTAATTCAAGCGGAAAACAACAAGCATTGAGTGTTCGACTCATTGAACAAAGTGATGCTAATCTGCTCGAAGCTATGGACTGTAAACAGTAATAAACAATCATGAATATAACAGCTTCAAAACAGAACAAATTACCAAACAGGGAACGAATTTCTCTGTCGTCGATCTGGTTTTTTAATAAGGTATTTTTGTTTTTATTGTTTTTGTTTTTGTTGTTGTTGTTGTTGTTGGCTGAAGAAGGGTTTTGAGCCCGAAATGTTCCGTGTTTGGTATTTTTGTTTGTTTTTTTTTTTTTGACCTGTTATATTCATTTCTGTTTATAACGTATATATTGAACAGCACGAATCGACACACGACTTTGATAAATCATTTGCAATCGTTCAATAATTCTTATTTAATTTCCACTCATAACTGTCGTACTCTTGGAAATCTCGGTTTTGCGGTTTTGCCAGATGATTGGTCGTTTTAATCGATCGTATTTTTAAGGATTAGTTTTTGGTCAAATTGTTTAAATACATGTTTGTTTGGGTTTTTTTTTGGTTGTTTGGTTGGTTTTTGTTTTTTTGGGTTTGTTTTTTTTTTGGGGGGGGGGTTGTATTCTTTTTTTTTTGGGGGGGGGTTGTTTGTTTTTTGTTGTTGTTTTTTCCAGGGTACGGCATTTAACTGGTTAACCAAATCTGAAACTATCTATACTTTTGTCTTATATGAAACTATTGATTTTACTTTTCCTTCCTCGTTCTAATCGCCTCGAGGGATAATATACGATTTTTTCACTCTTGTCTTTTGGAATTCCGGACGTGTTCCCAACCGCTGCACGAGCTTGCGAGGTTAAAGTTAGATAATTCTCCTTTGATCAGAGTTTTGTACAATTTGACCGCTAGACCTTTTATAAGACCTATATTTAAAAGACGTAGTGGTTGTTCTTCATATTTGTAGTCTAAAGATGGAATGAAATATGTTGTTATGTCTATCAAAATTTATTTTGTGATATAGAGTTCTGTTCGGGGAATTATCGGGAAATTATTAACAGTTTATATATCTTCTTTAGAACGGTTATTTGGTCTTGTGATATGACATTAGCTTTCGGACCGAAAGGTACTGGTTTCGGGGCCTCGCTCGGCGCATAGTCGAGTCCTTGGAAAACGCTCTTTACTCACCGTACTCGGTGTAAAATGAGTACCAGGTCGTTAAAAGTGTTGTCTCTGTCGGAAAAAAAATGTAATAACGTCTAACAGGCGTCATGAATCGTTCTACATGTTACGTGTTGGTGTTGGCCAGGGTTACAAAACCTTTGTCTAACAAGCAAAAGTGACCGGTAGTCGTCCCGCCTGGAGTCGAGATTATCTCTGACCTGCCTAATATCCTTATATTAGATTGTTGAGTTCCAATTTGCTCACTTTGGACTACATGGGTCATTCCTGTTGTCACCAGACATCTTGTTTGATAGAATATCTATATTCCTTCATCGAGTGCCTAGGCGACGGATTTTAATGGTACCGTCGCGAAAGAACGTAATTATTTTTCATAATATCCATATACCTAGCAATAAATTGGTCGTTAATTGCTGGCTCTTTTAGATCTGGCATTTCATCTGGTCGATGTAGATTCTGAAAATTGTCTTCAAAGTCAATAATATGATTTAGTAGTCCTCAAGAGCCATTAGGCTCACGGAGCCGGCTTTTATCACGGTTTCTTTTGCGTGAAACGGGTAATAACAATTGCTCGCTTCCCTTTAGATAGGACGCTAGTCTATCGCAAAGTACTTTCCATCAAGTCTAGTTGGATATCTCGTCCTACATATTAAGCGTTGCCTTTGGCTAGGGTTCCCTTTTAAAGCGCACAGAGCTCGTTTAGTTGATATTTGGCAATATAAATGCTCAAGGTTTGTTTGTTTTTAAACAGACCCAGCTGCCCATCCATCACTGCTGAATGGACAAGGGGTGGGGAGGGGGGGGGGGGAGGAGAAGGAATGTGAAACCTGTGACAAAAACCAGACGATAATATGGTATTTTGGGGGAATTCTTGTAGTTTCTTACATAATTCAAAAGCAAATCAAACGAAAATCTCAATTCTAATCATTTTAACTTCAAATTCGCCTTTTGTGCTCCGGATGACTCCGACCTAAATCCAGTTTGAGGCGTTGGGTAAGGATAGGTTATAATAATATTTTGACCGACTGTTTCCTTTATCACTGAATGAATGAAGACGATGAACTTTGACGAGATCACCACACCCTGTCGGGGTGACAGAACTAGTATTCAACATTATATATTATTTAAAAAACCAGAATGTCTTGACAAGAATTGGACCATCCTCTAGATTAATTTATCGAACTGGAGATTTACAGGATATTAAGGCTGAGTTGACAAGTCGGCGGAGGTGGTGGGTGGGGGAAGAGGGGGAGGGGGGGGGGGCGTATGGAAAGGATGGACATTTCTGCCGTACTCTGGAAAAACCCATATTTTAAAATTTGGCCAGAAAACTCGTCCTTCAAATATCGATCGATTTTATAAACGACCCTCATCTTGGCAAAAAAACTCTCAAACCTGGGACTTTGCGATAAATAGATAGATAGATAGATAGATAGATAGATAGATAGATAGATAGATAGATAGATAGATAGATAGATAGATAGATAGATAGATAGATAGATAGATAGATATAGATAGATAGATAGATAGATAGATAGATAGATAGATAGATAGATAGATAGATAGATAGATAGATAGATAGATAGATAGATGATAGATAGATAGATAGATAGATAGATAGATAGATAGATAGATAGATAGATAGATAGATAGATAGATAGATAGATAGATAGATAGATAGATAGATAGA
>NC_088364.1:20186337-20206337 GCF_034508935.2 Berghia stephanieae
ATTTTTGGGGGGGGGGGGGGGGGTTTGGGTTTTTTTTTCCAAGATGAATGTCTTTTAAATCGATGGATATAATTTGAAGGACCGAGTTTTCTGACTCAAATAAAATACGAGTTTATTTCCAGAGTACGACAGTTCACTGTCTGAGAAGTTCCTATTCATTCTCTTCATTCAACATATAATCTCAACCCAAGTCTCATATTTTACACTTTATGACCTTTATTGGATTGTCGGACCTTGGAGATCTATATACGAGGTTACAAAACATTCAATAGTGGTCAAAAACTGCATTAATGACACTCCTTTTTTAAAAAAAATATGAAATTGTACTTATCATGGAATGTTATAATCCAGTTTTTGCCCAACAGCCTATTAAATGTTTCGTAGCCTCGGAGATCGCCATCCCAAGGCTGGCCTCATCTCTCCGTCAGAAAATCCAAAAAAGGTCTAAAAGTTTAAATTAACGATATGCAATATGGGTCTAAAACCGTATCATGTAGGCAGATGTACTATGTCCTGTCAAATCGTTTACGTCACTAGATATGTAAATATGAGAAAAGTAAATATAATTTTTGAAGTAAGTCGAGATTAGAAGTAGATAAATTTTATTTTAATTTAAAGTGTTAACAAAACATTTTAAAAATCACTTTATTGCGTATTTCCCCCCTTTGCTTATATTATTATGGGGGCGAAGTGGCCGAGTGGTTAAGGCATTGCACTGTGACCCGGAAGGACCCGGGTTCGAGCCCGCTTCAGGCACTCTGGTTTTTTTCCTTGAGCAAGATTATTAACCCCCAATCTGCTCACTTGAACAACATGGGTGATTCCCTATTGACATCAGACATCTTGTTTGATGAGTTATCTATATTCCTTCGTGGAATGCCTAGGCGACGATGTCTTATGGTGTCGTGGCGGAGAAGGCATAATTTTTTATTTTTTTAATAATATTATTTAAGTGATTAAAAAGTTATGGTGCCCCAACTCAATACAAGTTCTGTTCTGTGCGGAGAATGGAAAATTATTTTAAAAGATGAAGGTCACAAGTCATTAATTCAAGACAAATTCCCGTTCGGTGCAGTGTGCGGAAAATTGTTTTAAAGGGTCAGAAGTCATTAATGTTTTGATAATTGACTGCTTACCTTCACCCTCGATTTAATATTTTTAAGCCACTAACACGATTAGGTCACAGGCAGTCTATAATGCGTTTTTAGCTTCACGGTTTTTCCCTATTATTTTCATTTTATGCCCTTCCTCCACGACATCATAAGATATCGTCGCCTATGCATTCCACGAAGGAATATAGATAGTTCATCAAACAAGATGTCTGGTGTCAACAGGAATCACCCATATTGTCCAAATGAGCAAATTGGGGGTTAATAATCTTGCCCGACTAAAATTTAAAAACGAATTTGCCTGGAACGGGCTCGAACCTGGGACCTTCCTGGTAACAGTGCAATGCCTTAACCACTCGGCCACTTCGCGCCCCCCCCCCCCCCACCCCTTTTTTTTCTATTAGAGACTACAAAAGGGGTGTTATACTGTATTTTTTAAACTAAAGATTAAATTTATAGTATCCCAATATAATCTCTGTTCCAGGAGGTGAGTCACATATTAACACGGTTGGTCATATTTACACAGTGGGTATGTCATCATGAAATGGTGTTTATTTATCAGTTAATAGTTTTACAGCTGGCCGATAACTTGATTTACAGCTTACTGGTGGTGAAGTCTGTGTCTTTCTTATCAACTTTGAAAATGGTTACCAGTTGTATCAAAACGGGGTCGGAATCAGATGGTGCTTAAAGTTGAGTCTTTTAGCTTTTAATTTCATCAGAAAATTGGAGTAAAATTAACGGCTTCTCGAAGAGGCCACTCAGTATTAATTCTTTAACTTTAAAAAAACCCTTAATTTTTTAATGTTGATCATTTTTATATGTATATATAATATATATATATATATATATATATATATATATATATATATATATTATATATATATATATATATATATAATATATATATATACATATATATATAATATATATATATATATATATATATATATATATATATATATATATATATATATATATATATATATGAACCAGTTAAGTGCCGTGTTGTTGTAAAATTCGTATTTAAAATGCTGGCCAGAAAACTCGTCGTTCAAATATGGATTGATTTAAATGATTCTCAGCTTGGCAAAAACTCTCGAACCTGGGACTACACGTAAAGAGTGAGAGATAGAGAGAGACAGAGAGAGAGGGGGGGGGGAAGAGAGAGAGAGAGAGAGAGAGAGAGAAGAGAGTTGGAGTTAGAGGGATAGAGTGTATGTTTCTGTGCGTGCATTTGTGTTTGTGTACGTTTATGTGTGTGTTTCTGTGCGATTAGGAGTATATGCGCTTGAATAAAAAATAGAACTTAAGATAAAGTAACGCAACTAAAAATCAATCAGTATGTATATTTCTGTGTGTGTGTGTGTGTGTGTGTTTTGTGTGTGTTTACGTATATTTATGTATATGTATGTGAGTGTGTGTGTGTCATCACAATAAATCCCCTGGGTGTGTTCAGACCATGGACACACCAAACCAGTGTCATATTATCTGAATAACAAGATTGTCCCTCTCTGTCATGATAAGGCCTTCAAACGGATTTACCGGCCAAATTTATGTGTATATTGGAAATCTGCTGCCGGACAGTGACGAAACGTTTCTGTTTGATTTTAACCAGAAATAATTTTTCTCCAATATATCACTAGTTTGACAAGTACCCCAATTTTCAAAATAAGAATACCAGTTTTGATTTTATAGAATTCTCAGATTTAATTCAAGATTGTTAAAGTAGATAAGGTCATCACAGTTTATGGATTAAAAATAATATGAATGAAGTTTAACTAGTTACCTGTTGTACTATAGAAAGGCACAAATTTAAATCGTATTTGGCCAGAAAAGTCGTCCTTCAAATATCTGTCGATTTAAATAACCATCATCTTGGCAAAAACCCTCAAACTTGTTACTAAGGAAGACTTCGCACAGTCCCAGGTTTGAGAGCGTTTTTATTTTCCGGTTGGAAGGTCATTTTAAATCGATCGATGTTTGAAAGCGAGTTTTCTGGCCAAATTTTTAAATAAGCGTCTTTCAAGAGCATGACGGTTAACCGGTAAATTATGTTTTCTCGCCAAAATTGGTGTCTGTCTGCTTACGATAGTCTTGCAGTCGGTGCAGTTATGTATGGATGATTGCAGTTTGTACTGAAAAGTGGTTTATGACACAAACAGTGAGGGCGTGTCGAGAATGTAATGACAAGTTACTACATAGTTGATCGAATTCCTTATTGGGACACTGGGATTTATTTATTTATTTATTTATTTATTTATTTATTTATTTATTTATTTGATGTGGTATGTCACAATGTATCTATTTGGATCCCCTCCCCTCTCCCAACTTTGGATTAGCGCTATATAAATGCATTATTGTTATTTTAAGGGGAAGTGTGTGTGTGTGTGTGTTGGGGGGGGGGGGGGGGAGGATATGGGGAGATATAAGGATATAAAATACGTAAGTATAGTCTACGATAGATTGGATTCGGTCTGTTATCTATCGAATGTGTGTTCATGTGTGAATGCTGTGTGTGTGTGTGTGTGTGTGTATAAATATCTATACTTGTGTGTTTCATTTGTGCGTATGTTGGTGGATACGTGTGTGTGTGTGTGTGTGTGTGCGTGTGTGTGTGTGCGTGTATATATATATATTATATATATATATATATTATATATATATATATTTGTGTGTATATATATGTATTTATGCATGTGTGTTAGAATGTATGTTTAATAGGTGTGTTTGTGTGTGTGTGTGTGCATATATTATATATGTGTGTTAGGATGTATGTGTATTATATTATGTATGTGCATGTTGTGTATGTGTGTGTGTGTGGGTGTGTGTGTGTGTGTGTGTCTTTACGTATTTATCGGAAATACGTTGGTGACTGTGCCCTATCGACAACACCGTTTCGTTTTCTGCCATTGCCTGCCATTATATTCTTCTTACTTACCGATTACAATTCGATCTGTATGGCTGCTATCCGTTTAAACCATGTCGTATTGTACTGTGTATTTGTCATTCCATTCATTGTCTCTTGTGGACTGCTTGGATTATATCCCGTATTTATCTAGCTAAAATATGTGCCGTAATTCGACGATGAGTGGAGATTTGTTTATTATAGTTATTGTGGACTTTAATGTGGTGTGTTGTGTATAAGATTTAGTGTAAAAATCAATAAATTATAGATAATATAGAAATATATAGATGAACGACCTATTGCCTCAAAACGGTATTGTGTTAGAGGGATTCAGATGATAAAACTTTTAATTCATTATCAAAAATATGAAAGTGGTAAATTAAATTTAGATGTGATTATTTGATTTCAAAAGGTGTGTACAAAACAGTAGCCCAAAAATCAAGAAAGAAGAAAACAATCGAGTAAAAAAGAGCAAACTCAAAAAATCTGCTTTGAATATCAGCCAAGACAAGCAGGTTTTTTAAAAATGTATTTTCTTATTAATTTTCTATTTCTGCCTTGCCTGACACTGTTTCATAAATACTTTTTTTTCAGATCTTTATCTTACACTAGTAAAAAAAAAAGTAGTCCTTCAGAGCCTTCAGGCCCATGGAGCCGGAGTTTATCCCGGTTTCAATAGCGTGAAACGGACAATAGCATTTGCTTGCTACCCTTTGGATTGGACGCTAGTCTATCGCAAAGTACTTTTCATCAGATCTACCAGACTCAGCTACCCTCGAATGTACCCGGTATCGATCTCGACCCCTTTGCGTTTGAAGCGAGTGCTCTACCCACTGAGCTATCGGGACTCCTTCTTATACTACTACCTGCTCCCTTATTTGTCACTAAGATTTCTTGAGGTCAAGGGATTACGTTTCCAAAAGTAACAAAACATTTTTAAATCTTATATTTCTGCGTGTTTCAACTTTTAAATCCATTTCGACATCATTACAATCCCGACATAATACCGTTTTGATACATGAAGTCACAAAATCTGTTTTTGAAAAGTGCCACAAACAATAAAAGAGGAAGAGAATCCATAACGTCTCTGGATCTTATTTCAAGTATGATATTATGCTCGTAATGTTGTTATAAAAGAAAGAGAAAATGTAATAAATTCATAATGTCAATATGTTTTGAAATAAAAATCAGTTATTTTGGCCTATCCCCTCAACACGGTTTAATGTCGTGTCAAACCAGCTGTCAGGAAAACGGATTTTAAAACTAATTATGGAACTAGGGAGCAGGAACCGGTGTAAGATAAATATCTGAACAAGTGTGTATGAAAGGTGCCAGACATTGCAAGAAAGAAACATACAAGAAAAAAAAACCATCCCCAAAAAATACGTCTGCCTCGCCTGGGAATCGAACCTCAGACCTTCAGATTACCGTACGGTAATCAGAAGGTTTGAGGTTCGATCCCCAGTCAATGTAGTGATGTTTTTTTTTTTTTTTCTTCAATTTTTCTTTCTTGCTTTGGCACATTTCATACACACTTGTTCAGATCTGTACCTTAAAACTAAAATGATCTGAAATATGAAATGTCAGTTTTGTCAGTTTAAGAAATCATATTCATTCTCATCAATGAAACAACAACTTCACACAAGTCTCGCATTTGACGATACATTCAATCATATCACCCCTGAGCGTAATCTGGAAAGACGCCTTTTTAAAAAAAAAGTGGCCAGAATATTATCGTCCTTCATATATCGGTCTATTTATATGACCCTCACCTTGGCAAAGCTCTCAATCCTGGTACCTCGCCACTACTACTACTACCACTACTACTACTACTACTACTACTACTACTACTACTACTACTACTACTACTACTACTACTACTACTACTACTACTACTACTACTACTACTACTACTACTTCTACTATACTTACACTACTACTACTACTACTACTACTCACTATACTACTTCTACTACTACTACTACTATAGTACTTACTACTACTATTAGTACTACTACTACTACACTTCTACTACTACTACTACTACTACTACTACTACTACTACTACTACTACTACTACTACTACTACTATTACTACCGCTACTTCAATTTCTATTATCAATACTATTACTTCTCTACTTTACTACAATCACAATTTGTATAAGTCTCTAAATTAATTGTTCTGAGAACTGCCAGCTTAAATCTGGGATTAGTCTGAGAGCTCATCTATTTTCTAACCATAATTTACACCACATTTACAACTTGTAAATTGTTTACGTGACAAAATCGCTCTGTTATAAAACCCCGGAAAAAACACACAGGATTGGCAGCACGATAGAAATAGATGTAATTAAGTGACAGGAAAAGAGGTAGAAAACCGAAATTTGACAACCGTGGCCTGGGGTTCGATTAAAGACAGTAGTTAGATCAAATTAGCACTTAATTTTCTATGGACTAGACCTTTTCCCGATATTTATGGGTACCCGATAAGTCTTTGTACTTTAGTCAAGGATGCCTAGTGTTACGAAAAATTCGTAGAATTACGAATATTTGGCTCCTATTGCAGAGCTGCAAATGTGTCTTTGACTCAATGAATCTTACTGAAAAGGAAAATGTCATTCCACAGAAGACCTTGGAACATTTATGATCATGTTGAAGGCAAATTATAATTTGTAAAGCTATTTTTATGGCGACTTTTTCTCTATTTTTCCCCCTTGGAAACTGCGATTGTCTGAAATTTGACTTTTGTATAATGCCACAAATCTATATCAAGAATATACTTGTTTTTCATCAGTCTGTCTCAGTCATGTCGCTAATTATACCCAATGAAGGGAGGTCAAGTTTCTTCCTGATTTGTCACTTGGATGTCAAGTAGAATTTCTCTGGCTAAAATATAAAAAATGAATTTTGTCAGCATGCGACGAATAATTCGACTTTGTGTCAACTCAAGCCAAGGTCTTTGCAGGCTTCTGTCATTCGTTATCTGAACAACCCGCCGTCAGCGGTATTCACAAACACTCTTAGCTTGAAACCTTTAATCTAATGCCAAACAGATTAAGTGCTTAGCTTTGTAGTCTACTATTCACACTTGAGGCTTTTAGGGGGTAAAGATAGCTCAGTTGGTAGCATTTTTGTTTTTGTTTTTTACTCCATTTTCCTCACAGAAGATATTGGTTAGTTTGGTGCCTTATTTCCTGGGAGAGTAGTCATTGCCGGTGGGTAACACGCAATGTCAACTGATCCTTCTGATGGGGCGATTTGGTCTTTGTCGAAAAGCACTTCGCTAGCGTCCTACCCAAAAAGTAGTAGGCAATGATGCTCTCCGTTGAACGTTACAGGAACCGTGATAACTTTCTTCCTCTTACCTTGGAGATTGATTTCAAGTTCCTTCAAGGCTCCTTGTGCAATATGTGGCCAAACCATGTCCAGTTCCAAGTTCTGTCAAATGGCAGTTGGTTTTCTCTTTTTCCAATGTCAGAGTTGGACACACTCTGTCAAACCATTTGATTCATACATTGAAAACACGTGTCGTTATTAACTCTCTCCTTACCGATTCTTTTCAGTATTTTTCCAAAATGGCAGGCTTACCCAGCAGGAAAAAAAATTGATTTTTTAAACTCAAACAAGCTCTTTACAAAGCAACTTTATGTTCTTATTACTTTAACAAAGATCCTTCTTCAAAGTTTGTGATGTACAAAATAATTCTGAATTAAAAAAAATTATGTGGTGTCGTAACAAACGTGACGATTTTACTGCAGGTGGTAAGGAGAGGGTTAAACCACCATAGGTGACTAAGCTTTATGGATTCTATGTCGAATGGTTCAAATAGTTCGAAAACACCAAAAATACCCCTGAACCCTAAGTTTATCTCTATGTCCGTACCTTTCAACGAGCAAAAAACAAGCGCTCGTTATCAATGGAATAGGTAGGAATGCGTTTGTAAAATGTCTATGACCTTACGTGTCATAAAGTACATTTCGAAGTAATAAATGCAAGACTAACTCCACTTCAATCTTTCCAGACTCTTAAATATGCAATGTTTGTTTTTTCCGTTTTATTGTCATGTGATATTTTATCTGTGAGTCGTCTCCTCAATCTGCTATTATGTTGCGATGAACCCGATGGATAAAATTGAAGTAAAGTGTTTTGGGTTTTTACAAATCAGAATAATTCAGAAGAATCGTCCTTTTCGTTTCCACTATTTGTGATGCACTTCCATTCAATGTCAAACAGGCATATATTAATTTCATTTACTTTACTTCAGTTATGCAAGTTCATGACCAAAAAGTGTCGCAATCACGATAATTTATATTTTAAAAATAGGTTGTTTTTTTTCTCAAATCTATTGTAAAAAAATGCGATTAAGTTTCTGTTCAAAATGAAAAAAGGCTTATCTTAATGCAAAGAAGAGTCCTTTCAACTCCCCCTAATTGTAGTACAGTTTCACATTCCTTACATTTTGGGGCCATCTTATCCTCATTACTCTTCTCAGATGCTTGTTTGGAAGGCATCCTTGTTTTATCTCATCTTCTTTCATCAACTCCCATATCTGGGAATCATAAAGGAAAACTCGATAGGGCTAGACTTTTTAACCAGATAACTGACGAACTCTAGAAAATAAAACAAATTGAAAAATCTGGCCAGAAAACTCGTCCTTCAAATATCGACCGATTTAAGTGACCCTCTTGGCAAGAACCCTCTCATCTGGGACTTTGCGAATTTTAGAGATTTTGCCAAGATGAGGGTAATTTAAATCGGTCGATATTTGAAGGACGAGTTTTCTGGCTAAATAGTTAAATATGTTCTATTTTTCTATAGTTTGACAGTTCTGTGTCTGTTTTAAAAAAAAAAATTTTCCGGGAGTTCTTACTATTCTTCTTGTGTTTCACACTTTCCAACGTTTCAGGAATGCCCTAATTGCAAGGTTTTAAACGTCATATATCTGTTGTTCCTCGTCTATCTTCACTTACTTCATTCTCACAGTAAAATGTAGCCCATCGTCTCATAAAAACAATATTGTGTCGGGTTGAATTAGGAATTATGAATTGAACTTCCACCGCAAATATATTATGAGACTTGGGTTAAGCCTATCACCCGAAGCAATCAGCCCCACAGTTCATGAGTTTAATTCACAAAATTTAAAAATATTTTTATATTTCGTGGGTTGAGTGAGGATTAACTAGCTCTAATTCCATTTTTTTGAAGATTTTGAAATATTCCATTTTTACAATCAGATTTATAAATGGCTCCATCGGAAAAAAATATGTTGCTCAAATCGGGATATTGGCTCAAAAGTTATGCACAAAAGAGCGGCTGAAATTTATATTCAGTACATATTCAGTATTATAACCCAAAAAAATGTTTTAATAATGTTTTCTCAATTTCAAGTAATATAAAAATAGAACCAGTTTAACCTCGACCCACGATTTACTGACGTTAACAATGATATTTTTAAGAAACTGCAAAACTGAAGATGTTACAATACACCCACCCCCCTTTCCCCGGGTCCAAGGTCGGGCTTCTCCTCGGTCCGAAAGTCCATTTAAGGTAAAAATCTGTAGATTATATCTTAAATAACAAGACAGTGATAAGTGCAATTCATATCTGATCTTTTGTACTCAAAATTTTCGTATTTCCGAGACCTAGTTCATTCCTATATTATAATGCTTTGAGAGTATGGGTCACATATATTAATAATTTTGAAGCATTATTTCAATCTAGTGAGAGTATATGATTTAAATGCGTTGTTTACTTATGAAGGTATAATCACTAATACTCGTTTCACCACTAGAAATTTAAAAATATATATATATTTCGTGAGGCATGTTTGAAAAGATTCTTGGATTACCTTCTCAATGGAAATATCATCACTGAGAGTAGAATTATCAATTTTACCGTGACTCACACAAAATCTCGTGCGATGTGGCGATATATACTGATAACCGGGATTAATTACAGTTTTAATTTATTAAGAACTCCGAGCGCCATCTGATGTGTTTTCTTAAAATAGAATTCGGAGATCACGATGAACCATGAAGAGGAAGTTTCCAGGAGTAAAAATATATTGCAAAGGTCAAGGTCATGGAGGGGGACAAAGGCGACGCTGAAATTATTCGCCCGATTTCGTGGGCAAAAATGGATTTTTGACGAGGAGGTCGAAAATGAAGACACAGCGCCACCCTGTCGGCCTAGTAAGTTATAATGCTTATACATTTGTAGATAAAACTTTGTGGAAAGGTCGAGTTCGTGACAACCGACACAAAAAAAATATTTATGTTAGATTATTTTGAAAGACTAGAGAAGAATTTCTTTTCCATTAATTTATTTGGGTTGTCTAATTGATAATAATCCGACAGTCATCTTTTGCCCTCTCTATTTCCATTCTTTGGAATGCTATTTCTGGTATTCCCGGTCCATATCTATTCTAGACTATCGGTTTTTAGAATACTTTTCATAATTAACCCAGAGAAACTGATAAAAAAAATCAAATATACCCAGAGCTTTTCATAATTACTTGATGCTGATTTCTCTTTGTGTTGATTGTCACGCAATATATATAATATATATATATATAACAAGATATGAAGTGAATAGAAAAGTGCCAGAAGACAATAGAGAATAAAAATTTTTCGCGGCGGTGGTGGGGTTTGAACCTGCGACCTTATTGGTACGACAACTCCGCCTGGCAGGTGAGAGCGTGGCTCTACCGTGTGAGCTATCCACGAACACGAAAATATTCGTTTCAAACTCAAAGTCATTACTAGATCCCTCTCTCACCCACTACTTGAGACCGCCGATTCGTTCGTACACCACCATCGCGAATAATTTTGACCAGCAGTTAAGCTTAATAGCCAATATTCTCAACACAAACATATAACGTAGAAACGATTGAGACATTGAGTATGCTCCGGTGTATGGGGTGAATTTTAATTCAGAAAAGTGAGTGGAGCAGGCACTTATGTTGGTAACAACAAGATATGAAGTGAATAGAAAAGTGCCAGAAGACAATAGAGAATAAAAATTTTTCGCGGCGGTGGTGGGGTTTGAACCTGCGACCTTATTTGTACGACAACTCCGCCTGGCAGGTGAGAGCGTGGCTCTACCGTGTGAGCTATCCACGAACACGAAAATATTCGTTTCAAACTCAAAGTCATTACTAGATCCCTCTCTCACCCACTACTTGAGACCGCCGATTCGTTCGTACACCACCATCGCGAATAATTTTGACCAGCAGTTAAGCTTAATAGCCAATATTCTCAACACAAACATATAACATAGAAACGATTGAGACATTGAGTATGCTCCGGTGTATGGGGTGAATTTTAATTCAGAAAAGTGAGTGGAGCAGGCACTTATGTTGGTAACAACAAGATATGAAGTGAATAGAAAAGTGCCAGAAGACAATAGAGAATAAAAAATTTTCGCGGCGGTGGTGGGGTTTGAGAGAGGGATCTAGTAATGACTTTGAGTTTGAAACGAATATTTTCGTGTTCGTGGATAGCTCACACGGTAGAGCCACGCTCTCACCTGCCAGGCGGAGTTGTCGTACCAATAAGGTCGCAGGTTCAAACCCCACCACCGCCGCGAAAAATTTTTATTCTCTATTGTCTTCTGGCACTTTTCTATTCACTTCATATCTTGTTGTTACCAACATAAGTGCCTGCTCCACTCACTTTTCTGAATATATATATATATATTATTTTAAAAAATATTTTTTAAATTAATTTTTAAAAGAAAAATTTCTCACCTCATTTTTTTTACATATTCTCCAACAATGTTGTTTCGTCCAGAACAACAGGAATCATCAAGGAGGTCGTTTAGGGGTTTCTGGGAAGGATGTTGTCTCGTTGTAGGACACAACAACATCCCTCCCAGACACCTCTAATAGTAAACAACAAGATCCCTCCCAGGCACCTCTAAACGACCTCCCTTATGACGGTGGCTTAATGGAGGAAAAATAGAGCACCATGAATACACAGAATTGCATAATTATAAATACGATCACAAACATCTATCTGATATGAATGTCACAATGAACTAAATTGAAGAAAATTTTATTCAAATGTCAAAATCATCGAAACATGGGACACTTGAGATTTTGATAATTATTAAGAAACAAACAAAAAACAAACTTGAGCACTTATATAACGCAAAATCCACTAAACGTGTACAAAGCGCTTTAAAACACGTAACGAGTCATATCGGACGAGACATGTCGCCTGGCTTGTTTTTTGTGTCTTATGGGGGTTTTTTTTCGACAAAGACAACGCTGACCAGGTACTCGTTTTACAGCTGAGTTCGGTGTGAGAATGTAAGTCAATTTTTATTTTTACAAGGATTCAACTATGCGCCGTTCACTACGAGACTCGAACCCAGGACATTCCGATCCGAGACCGATTCTTATGTTCATACATGTTCATAATGACAAGTTGTGTTCATAATTATGTTGATAATGATGAGGATGAAGATTAGATGAGGACGCTAATTATTGACCAGTTAACTGCCGTACTCTGGAAAAACATGTTTTACAAAATTTGGCCTGAAAACTTGTCCTTCAAATTTGATTATCGATCGATTTAAATGACTTCTCAAGGTCCCAGTTGTTTTTTATTTTTATTGGGGTTTTTTTTTTTGGGGGGGGGGGGGGGTTGGGGGGGGGTTGCCAAGATAAGGGTCACTTATATTGATCGATGTTTGAAGGACGAGTTTTCTGGCTAATTTTTTAAAAATACGGGTTGTTGTTTTTTCCCCAGAGAGTGGCGGTATAATGATTAACAATAAAATGTCTGATAATTGTTGTCTCGGTATGAAACTAGACCAAAAAATACAACAACAAAAATTGAGCTTTTATATAGCGCAATATCCACTTAACGTGCTCAAAGCGCTTTACATGGGGTCCCTGGTCAACAGCAACATTTAACATGTAGGACGAGACATGACGCCTGTTAGGCGATATTACAATTTTTCGGACAAAGACAACGCTGTTAACGGCCAGGTACTCATTTTACACCTGAGTACGGTGAGAGAATGTGAGTAAAGAGTCTTTTCCGAGGACTCAACTATGCGTCGAGCGAGGCTCGAACCCAGGACCTTCCGATCCGAAAGCGAGTGTCATACCACTAGACCACATAGCCGCACAAACTATGATTGCCTCTCTCATGGTCTTGATTAAAACGTGGAAAACGATACAACTCCATGGCATCGCTCACTTACTAAACACTTTTTAAAAACTCATTTCAGGTTTGATTTAATTTCAATTCAAATATTATGAATTAAAATGAATGAATTATCGTGTTTAGAATTCGTAAATATAATTAAACAGCTAAGAAGTCTCGGAATTAGGGATTTTTGGACAAGTCTAGGGTCATCGTAATTTATCCATCATTGAAGTAGGAAAAATAATTTGACTGAAATGCAAAGGCGTTTTGTCTGTGGAGTTGAACAATGTATTTTACCGTACTCTGAACTAAAACAGATGGCCTGAAAACTCGTCCTTCAAACATCGATCGATTAAAATGACTCTCACCTTGCCAAACTCTCTTAAACCTGGGACTTCCGTGAAGACTTCCGGGAAGTCCCAGGATTGAGATTTTGGCAAGATGAGGGTCATTTTAATCGATCGATATTTGAAGGAAGAGGTTTCTTGCCAAAAACACTTTATAGGTGTTTGTTATATTTATTGTCGTAGAACGACGGTAGTCATGCCTAATAATTAACACCCACCTACTCGTTAAAATCTAGGGGTATACAAAACACATGTGCGAAAAACGTATGGTGATATTTACCTTTAAGAAACTAGGGAGCAGTAAGATAAAGATCTGAACAAGTGTGTACGAAAGGTGTCAGACAAAGCAAGAGAAAAATACAAGAAAAAAAACAAGCAAAAAAAAAATCAGCCATCCTCGACTGGGGATCGAACCTCAGACTTCCTGATACCGGAAATCGGAGGTCTGAGGTACGATCACCTGCCGAGGTAGACTGATTTTTGGAATGGTTTTCTATTCGTGTATTTTTCTCTCTTGCTTTGTCTGGCACCTTTCATGCATAGTTGTTCAGATCTTTCGATGATGTTTCAAGAAAGGCAACAGATTTACGCTGAATTGGTAGGATAAACATGGTTAAGAGTTAACTTTCGTAGTGGTAAAGCTACGGGAGCTTGAGTTCATCCCAATGTCTAGCTTTGAACGGAAAGGGTACGTGTTTACAACTCTTTGAATGGGATGCTAGTCCAACTACGAGTTGTGCGTATTAGTAATACTAATTGCCGTCCGGAGCTGTCCGGGGTAGAACGAGGAGCTTTCGGAAGGCCTCCCTTTCGGACGACTCCTGGAAAGCTTTGTACAGCTCTGAGGGCCTCCGGATTGCTTGAGAATGCTTAAGATGACCTCCGGACAGCTTCCCCATTCCGCCGGACGGCTCCGAACGGCAATTAGTAGGACCGACCTGCAAGGCTTGTTACTGGACAGTGATATGACCGTTGGTCTCTGGAGCTGCCAGACATTTAGGCAGGCATCACTGTTCCCAAGTTTCCATTTCATATTTGATGCAGTTTATGCAATGTCTGTTATGAGGCTATTTGACGAAACCAAGTATTTCCTGGCATTATGGAATGCAGGCATTCTTTTGGTGATGTTGCCTCCTGTAGGGATTTTGCTGTTTTTGGACTCTATCCACAAACATAAGATGCAAATATAAAAAGGCGTTCATGATTACAGACAACTTTCAATATGAGGTTGTTGTTTTTATAAATTTGATCACACATGTTGCTCATTTGTGAATATGCACAATGCTCTATAATATTGAGTAACTCCTTTAAAAAAAAAAAACAAAAAAAAAAAAAACAAAGATTTAAAAAAATAGATAAACCAAAAAAAAAACAAAAAACCATTTTGATCTTCTTGAGGTCACTTTCACAATTGCGTTTATCACTTACTTCTATTCTCTTTGTATCTAAAGAGCAGGCACTGATGCAAGATAAAAATCAGGAAAATGATATAATGTAACAGAACCAGACAAATCAGAAAGAACAAAAACAAAAAAAATCATCCAAAATTTGTTAAGGGTCTTTGGTTTATAGTTCTGTTCTTGTTTGTTTGTTTTGTTGTTTTTTTTTTTTGTTTTTTTTTTTTTTTTTGTTTTTGGTTTTTTTTTTTCATTTTTATATATTTCTTTTGATAAAGATCTGAAAAAGTGTGCTCTCAATCTGATATTTCGTTTAGCACTCGTTCATACACAGTTTGGCACTGTTTCATACACATGATTTCAGATTTTGTCCCCCTTTTTATGGAACTGTATCACTTTTATATTAACACTAATTTTCACCTGAGAGACAACACTGTAAGTGGCTATGTACTATTTTCACACCCGAGTATGGTGAGAATATGAGCTAAGAGCCTTCTCTTGGACTCAGCTTTTTGCCACCCACAACGGGACTCAAACCCAGAACTCACAGATCACAAGCAGGGTGTCAAACAATTGACCCCAAAGTCGCTCAAATAAGAGTATGTGAAAAATAATATTATGCATTCTTCATATTAACTAACCACCTGTAAATTTCTGCGAGTTGTTTTAGAAAAGAACAGAATCGGTTTGTTTTGCAGAAATTAAAGATTATCTTCTCCTCGCACTGAGTAACCCCGAAGCTTGATGTGCCGTAACGACTTGCGTGACTTCTCGTGGGGTGTAAATTGTAAGCACATTAGTGGAAATGCAGGGCATTAACCGTCACGTTTCCAGGACGTTAACAGTCGTAAACGAGTGAGAATCACTCGCTACTAAGTCTTTAATCTATCTTTGTTGTGACGCCATAACAGTTTAACAGAGAGAGCGTGTCGTGTATGAGCCAAATTCGTAATGTATATTTGGAAACATTGTGCTTATTATCGACTGATTCCGGTTCTAATAGCTGCTTCGTTACGACACTCCAAATATGTGACAAATCGTACCAAAACGGTATTTCAACGGGGTGAAACTGTTGCTTCAAATTAGATTAAAAGCAAAACCGATAAAAATAAAACAAATGTTTTCATCTGGAGGCACTTTTACAAAGTTGTTTTGCTTTGTTTTCTTTGTTTTCTTTTTTGTTTTCTTTGTTTTGTTTTTGTTTTTTGTTTTTGTTTTGTTTTTCATTTGTTTGTTTTGTGTTTATTTTTTGTTTTGGTTTTTTTACTTGTTTCTTTTTTTTTTCTTTTTTTTTTTTGTTTCTTAAACTTCAAAATTATGTTGAATGCCCCCCCCCCCCCCAATCAGGACTTAAAACAATTTTCTTCTGACCAAGTGGTTAAGGCATTGCACATTGACCCTGAAGGTCCCGAGTTCGAGCTCTTTCGTTTATCTACTTGGTCAAGATTATTAACCCTAATTTGCTAGCTCACTTTGGACAGCATGGGTTTTTCCTGTTAACATCAGACATTTGTTCGATGGATCATCTATATTCCTTAGTCAAATGCTAAGGCGACGACATCTAACGAATGATAGGAGAGCGGTTCATTGACCTGTTTGTCGTGATATCGTATATCGGTGGTATACTGAGTACCGTTCATCATAGCTGTCAGAATTCGGTATAAACCCAGTATCGCCCATCACCACTCTCAGAATTCGATGGGAACCCAAATACGGTTCTTCACTGCTGTCGGAGTTCGGCAGATTACCGAGTACAGTCAGTTCATCATCGCTCAATCAGGACTTAGCGATAGTGATTATTTCTATAAATAGATGACCTATTAACAAGGTAATTCGCAATGTCAGGAGCATGATCCATACGATGAGATGGGCGATTATAATTAGAACTATAATTACCCCGTACAAAATTAACACATTATAAATGTCTCGATCAATGAACATTCAACTACCCAGAGTAAAAGATATCCGAGTAGCAGGTTGAACTTTTACTTATACGGACACCCTACACAATGCAATACGCATTTCCTCTTGGTGCATTTATCCTGTAAGTTTGTAAAAACAGCTTCAAAGAAAATAAACAAAATACCAAACACGGAATGTTTCGGGCCCAAAACATTTCTTCAACCAACAACAAAAAATGTAATGTATTTATTTAGAAATGTATTTATGTTTTTTCTTGTTGGCTGAAGAAGGGTTTTTAGTCCGAAACGTTCCATGTTTGGTATTTTGTACTTTTTACGTCCACAGTTTCTAGCAGCTTAGTATCACTTTGTATGTGTTTTGTTAATGGTGTTGTCTCTCTTTCCTGGGAGTCGGCATCGAGAGGAAATACTTAGTTTTAAAGTATGTCTGTTTCACGTAGCAGGAAGCTCTCGCTGTACGGGTTTGATGACTCGCCAGGTTCAAAGCACATTGTAATGCGAGTTTCTCTCTCTCTCTCTCTCTCTCTCTCTCTCTCTCTCTCTCTCTCTCTCTCTCTTTCTCTCTTTCTCTCTCTTTCTCTCTCTCTCTTTCTCACTCTCTCTCTCTGTCTCTCTTTCTTTCTTTCTTTCTTTCTTTCTTTCTTTCGTTCTTTCTTTTTCTCTCGCCCTCTCTTTCTCTCTCTCTCTCTCTCTCTCTCTCTCTCTCTATCTATCTATCTATCTATCTATCTATCTATCACTCTCTCCGTTGTGTGTGTGTGTGTGTGTTTGTGTGTTTTATGCGACTATGTGGTCTTGTGGTATGACACTCGCTATCGGATCGGAAGATACTGGGTCTGAGCTTCGTTCTGGGCATAGTTGAGACCTTGGAAAATGCTCTTTACTCGCATTCTCTCACGGTACTCAGGTGTAAAATGAGCACCTGACCGTTAACAGCGTTGTCTCTGTCGGAAAAAAAATTGAAACATCGCCTAATAAGCATCATGTCTCGTTCTACATGTTACGTGTTACTGTCGGTCAAGGACCCTTTTTAAAGCATTTTGGCACGTTGACGGATATTGCGCTCTATAAACAAATTTCAAGCTCAAGTGTGTGTTTGTGTTCGGATGTGTTTTGTTGTTGCTGTTGTTGTTGTTGTCGTCTCGACCCTTGGAATCTTTGTTTTGCCCAAGCTCCAGTCTACAGTCATTTGCTGTGAGTATGAATTGCTGTTAAATATTAGGACCTAGCCATAATATACCAGACGGGTTGATCAGATGAAAATCATGGTTTTAGAGAGGTTCATTGACCTGCTTGTCATGATGTCCTATCCAGGAGGTGACATACACGGTGGCGATTTAATTAATGTCTATTTCACATTACAGAAACAAAGATATTAATTCTGCCTACGTGGGTGATAATATCTTGACAAATTTATTTTACACTTGGGTTGTATACATTCGTATGCAGAACAAAAAATTCTATTGACGACACAGTTTGCCTCGGGTCAATAAAATGTGTTGGTTGTTACTGACCCGACGCCCACGTGTTATTTATTTGTTGGAAAACGATTTTGTTGTTTGTACCTAAAACCAAAAAAAAACCCCGAAAGTCCATGTTTGTCCGACTTATATTCATGGATACCGTGACCAGGTGACCCTGCCCCATGTTATTCCATGTCGTCTTTGTCAAACCTTACAGGTTTGGACTTAAAACACGAGCATGGGATTAGACACGTCGTCGGTTGTTTTCCCTCAAAGAAATAATAAAACCTTTTGATTGGCGTGAGTTTATCTGTAGGTCTGATAACAGAATTTTCATCGGCCTATTGTTGTAAAGGAAATGCTCTCAAGCCAGCTCAAAAAAAGTGTCCATTACAACAATGTTAAATCAAGGCCATAATTGACTGCGTTCGATTATCAGCCCTGCAAATAAGTAGTATATGTCGGTTTACAAACATTTTTTAAATTGTATTTGTAAAATAGCAATCATTAATTACACACGGAAAAAAGTGATTTATGTAGTCTAGCTCAATTTGGATAAAAAGTGCTCAAAATGATTTACAAGAAGTTACAAGTCAAAAGCAATATTGAATGTTTAGGCACTTTTATAATTTCTTATGGACAAGATGATGCTACTGTTACAAGCTAGAAAACCCATTTTACACTTAGTGGCGAGAACATAGTACGAGTATTAACAGCCCAGTCCAAGCGGTGGTCAAACTTTTAACCTACTGGTCACAAAGCCAAGTATTATACCAATAAACTGCAAAATATTACAAAACAAATTATAATATGCTAACCAGAGCACCACAGGCTCTTACGCCGCAAATCCTTAAATATGAAAATAATATATATGCAGATATCGTTTAGATCGACATGTACATATTCGCAGGTCTGATAACCCGATCAATTATGGTCCCGTTGTTGTAATATGAATATCCTCAAGTTAACGCAAGGTATTCTCTATTGCAACAATGTTAAATCAAGCCCATAATTGTGTCCAGTTATCAGACCTGCAAATGTATGCACCTTGGATTAGATATATACGGTATGCGTACACCCATTAAAGAGACAAATCAACCCCTTTTAAGAGTGTTATTGTTTATGAATAATTTTGCTGCCAATGTTTTCATTGTGGTTTTGACGCAACATTTGAAAACAAACCTTTAAACTTCAACGGTAGAAATGCATTAATACAATCGATCCCTTGTCGAGGAAGAATGACTATTTGGGGATGTTTTTTCTCCTAATTTTCTTTCTTGCTTTGATGGTCTATCCAGGCGGCGAATTCGTTGCCGCATTTGTGAACAGTCGCGCGAACCCTCCCAGAAGCCTCGTCACAACACAACGCTCGACCAGATGCTCTGCGGTTTCAGGCCCTTTGCCACAGCGTGTCCATGTAGGACTAAGGGGGAAAAGTCTCCACTGATGAAGCGATTTGTCCAAGTCGACTTCCATCTCGTATCTGCTTCCCGTCCGAAGTACAAGTACAAGGGTTGTCGTGACTTATTTCGGCTCGAAAAATGGGGGCACCGTCCACTATGTGTATGAGATGTGTTTGAGAGGGCTTCCCAATTCCCATTTCTACTTTATTAAGCCAGTACCAGGTAATCGTCTCTCGCCGGACATCGGGAGAGTGGATTGCTGCCATTATAGGACCTCCATTCTTTAGGTGTTG
>NC_088364.1:20211337-20231337 GCF_034508935.2 Berghia stephanieae
AAGGGATGACTGTGTAGTTTGAGACGAAAACAACACCGATAATGGTTATGACATTTCGATTTCCAAGAATTCTAAAAATAGATAGGGTGTTAAATGTAGATTGAAATACTGGTAGAAAAAGAAAAGAAAAAATGTTACTTTTTACATAAAATTCAGCACTTCGGGACTAAATAAAGCACTTCACAGTATTTCACAGAGAAAAACGATCGCAAATATATTATTAATTTCAACGATTCCAAGATTGGCAAGGTTACAGAAAGTAGGGCAAAATGCAGGATATATGAAACTTGGGGCTTTCAATTCCTTACTGTGGTGAATGAATATTTATAATCTTTTCCATCGAAAAAAATCTGAAAGTTCGAATTTCCTATCATATTTATTCAAAATTTACTTTTTTGCTCGGCCATGTTATCATTATTATTATTATTATTATTATTATTATTATTAGTAGTAGTAGTAGTAGTAGTAGTAGTAGTAGTAGTAGTAGTAGTAGTTGTAGTAGTAGTAGATAGTAGTAGTATAGTAGTAGTAGTAGTAGTAGTAGTAGTATAGTAGTAGTAGTATAGTAGTAGTTAGTAGTAGTAGTAGTAGTAGTAGTAGTAGTAGTAGTAGTAGTAGTAGTAGTAGTAGTAGTTGTTGTTGTTGTTGTTGTTGTTGTTGTTTTTGTTGTACCGTAAAGCGAATGTGAAGCAATGTTAATCTTCACGAAATAAAATATTAAAGAAAAACTGAAAATGGAAAGGTTTAAGCTGGAGCCTCTTTGAGTATTATTTTAATCGATCCAAAATAATGAATAATAAAACGTGTTTGTTATATCGGACATGTTAGCTTAAGTATGGTTATGTTTAATGCCATTCCTGTTTTGTTTTTTTTATTTACTGCTGTTAAATTATATGACTATTTTATTTTGAAGTAACGAACTATTATCGGAGATAACGTGAAGTCCCTCGTGGTTGAATAGTGTGCTGAGAGCTTTACAATTAAGCTTAAAATAGCGCTGACATTCGTTCGCAGTTTAGTGAACGCTACCACCCACTAACCCATTAGAAAGCTATTCTTGGGAACATCCAATGTTTATTTTTATCGGCTGAATGCGGCAAGCAAACACTTAGAACGATACTAACTTAAATAAATTATGATACCATGAGATTGCATAAATTACCACACACAAAAAAAAACACTTTAAAAAACGGTCATTGTGTTTTAAATTATTTTTTAAAGTTCTTATCTCCCTCCAACAAGTTGAAAATATTAGGAATCAGTTCAAATTCAAACAAAATTATAAATAAAATGGTGTCGCCCGCTAAAGAGTACTTGGGCGATGAATAAAGGCAAGACTTTTATTGACAATAAATCACTGCTTGATGTCGTCCGATTATTCATTTTGTTTTAAAAATTCAAAAGATGCGAACGCAAATGAATATTCTGGCGTCATACGTGATGTCCGTTTTCAAAACTTCTGACATTTGTTTCTTTCTATAACTCATTCATAGGGCGGACATTCCATGTGGCGATCTTTGTCATGGTCTTGGGTTGTGAAAGTTGGACATCAGGTGGTCGGATAAAGTCAGAAATTAAGATCTCTACGAAAATGTATAGTAAAATGAAGGGAGTATAAAAGATACAACGTGAAAACGACTCAAAACTGAGACAACATGAGACCTGCTTTGACGAGGATATTGACTGTTTGAACGATCACGTGTGACCTATATCTCAAAACGCTATGCTATTATTCCGGGGCGATTTAGATAGTTACAACTGGATCTATTGTCAAAGATTTTAAATTTGTGTTATATTTATATGTTATATTGAGACCATCGGAGATGTCCAGATCTTTTGTTTTCTGGCTCTGTCCACCCAGCCATGATTGGGTAGTTGGGTCTGTCAGATCTGGCGGAAGGTACTTTGCGATAGACTGGTGTCCTGACCAAAGGTTGGGAAGTATTGGTTTTTTTTTCACGCTTTTGGTACAGGTATAAAACCCGGGTCCATGAGCCTACGAATGGCGCAGACGAACTGCTTTTTTCTACAATGGACGAGTTTCTTAACGTGACCAACAAAAAAAATTTCAAATTTCTGACATTTAGTCTCTACTGTAATCTACTTTTAAGCCCCTTGTTCTCCAGAAATAATACCGATTCGAGGAATTGAATCACGCTTCATTCAATCTATATTGAGCAAATTGAATAATTGTTTGTTGGTTTGTTTTTTTTTTTTTGTTTTTTTTTTTTTTGTGTTGTGTTTTTTTTTTTTTTTTTTTTTTGTTTGTTTGTTTTTTTTTAGTGTGATTTCCTTCAGGAATATGTTTATTTTCTGATCTTCTACTCTTTAGGGCGAGTGATGATATTACTTCAGAATATTTATTTACTCTGACTACGTTCGAGTCTAGCTGGTCGGCATTCATTTCCTCCCTTAAGCAAGATACTTATCCCCTGTTGCACATTGCTGCGCTGCAGTGCCGGCTGTCGCCAGTGTTATTTATGTCGACGATTAGGAATAGAATTTGTGCTGTATTCAACTGTGTATTATTCTCATTAAATAAATTATTATTATTATACTTTATTAATATATATATATATATATATATATATATATATATATATATATATATATATATATATTGTCTATCTGTCTATCTATTTATTTACTTATCTATATATCTCTCTATCTATATGAACATAGATTCTGTGAACTTATGTCAATCTCTGTTCGCCCTATTCAGTATTCTAATTTTCATCTCTCATGGCGTCGCTTAGGGCCATAAAGCCCAAATATCCTGTGGTCATTCATCCCGGTTACTGTAGCGTTAAACGGACAGTTACAAATTAATCGCTTCCAACCCTTTGGATAGGACTGTAGTCTATCTCAAAGTACTTTTCACTAGATCTATAGACCCATTTACCTCATTCACTAAGGGTTGAACAGAAAGGTCAGAATAAACCACTGTCGAGTATACCAACTACTAACATCGATGTTTTTGCATGTGAGGCGAATGCGTTATCAAGTGAGCTAAGGGGACAACCCAAGACATGATGTTAGGTCATACAGGAGCTTTTTGATTCCAGCACGCTGAATTCCAGCAGCACGCTCTGCAATACGACACGCTGGAGCTGGATAACCGAATGTATTGGTTACCAATACTCTTCAACAGTCGTAACGTCACTTCCTTCCTAATGACGCATGGAACAATGGCGGACGCCGTATGAAATATTTCTCCGGCGAGCATAAAAGCGTATCCAGAGGGGGAAAAAAACTATAAATTTGATCATGTTTTGACTTTTACACATTCTGATCACAAAGCATATGAAAAGTTCCAGCCAGGATGAAGAATAAAAAGTAATGATTTTCTTTGTTTAGAACCAAGATGACCGCCGTTGCCGGGCGGCGTGACATCAGACTACTGAATCCAATTGCCATAAGCATCGGATTTTGGCACGTTAGGTTTCTAGCACGCGTCTGCGCTTCTCCCGAAAGCGAGTTAGAATTCAGCGAGTACTGTAATTAAAACCAAACCTGACTTGTAACGTTAAACAGATAAAAATAGAAGAGCTCTCTGAGAAGACAAACAAGCAAAAGAAAAGAAAGGAGAAAAAAAAGAAAAAGAAAACTAGATCAAGAAATATTATTTTCACCTGTGACCAATTTAATTCCAGGGTCATCTCCAATATGAACTCATAAATATGAGAAATCATGATAAGACTTTCTATTCATCTCTAAATGAAATTGTTTATGAAAAAAAAACAAATCGTCTGCTTTTAATATAATATCGCTATGATAATAAACTCACGCAGACGTGAGATGGGTTGAGTAAACTGGTTCTCTACTTTTGTCAGTGATCGCTTAAATTTCCATTTGCTTGCTTGTTATTTTATGTTTTATGTTTGTTTGTTTTGTTTGTTTTTGTTTTGTTTTTGTGTGTGTGTTGTGTGTGTGTGTGTGTTTTTGTGTGTTGTGTTTTGTTTTGTTTTTGTTTTTTTTTTTTTTTTTTTTTTTTTGTTTTATGTTTTTGTTTGTTTGTTTGTTTTTTGTTTTTTTTTGTGTTTGTTTTTTTGTTGTGTGCTGTTGTTGGTTTATTTGTCTGTTTGTGTTTGTCTGGGTTTTTTTCTGTTTTTGGCAACCCTCCATAGCCAAAATATAACCCACTGCTCCAATTTGGTACAATGTTGGGATTTTCCAGATGACGAAAAGTGACCAAATAGTGAGACAATCAGATTCCGAATTTTTAGTTTTTAGGTCTTAATAAACGTTATCCTTTGTCCTCAAAGAAGCACATAAACCTAACCAAAATGTGGTAAAATTGATTTTTTTTTCACCACCAACGTCATCCCAACAGAACACCATTTTGAGACGATAGGTCTCAAATAACCTTGAAAGGAGAGAGTATAAAATACAATCCCAGTTCACACGATCCAAATAACGAGAATTCACAACTTCAAATACAAATATTAACCAGTTAATTGTCGTACTCTGGAAAACCATGTATTTTAAAATTTTGCCAAAAAATTCGTCCTTGATAGGTCGATCGATTTTAATGATCCTCATCTTGACAAAAACTTTCAAAACTGTGACCTCGTGCGAAGACCCAGGCTTGAGAGTTTTTGTCAAGATGAGGATCATTAAAATCGATCGATATTTGAAGGACGAGTTTTCCGGCCAAATTTTGAAATCCGAGGTTTTCCAGAGTAAGACAGTTAACTATATAACCATAACCACCTGTCATTTCATTCCTTTTATCGGAGAGTCCAGAATAAGAACAAGGAATGAATTGCATCATTTTTCCAGACCTGTCCTTCACTCAAAAATATGATCATGTTGGCATTTGTTTTCACTTAATTTACTCAACTTTTTCCTTTTATCGGAGAGTCCAGAATAAGAACAAGGAATACATTGCATCATTTTCCAGACCTGTCCTTCACTCAAAACGAACGATGATAATGTAGGCATTTGTTTTCACTTAATTTACTCAACTTTTTCTTCCGTGCTTTGAGAAAACGCTTTTTATCGATTTATCCAGAAAGCGTTTACTTTGAATATTGATCGATTTAAATCGATGACACTCAACTATCAAAAAGCTCTTAAATCTAAGACTTTTTAATCCGAATTCTTGGATTTGAAGCTTATTAGCAAAGTTGAGGATTATTTCAAGCGACCGATATTTGAAGTTAAGTGTTTTTTTATTACAAATATCTGTTGTCATAATGCGGCAGTTTTGATGGCAATTGTAGCAATCTCCATGAGATATTATCAAGTTACCTTGAATATTATTCCTAAAAGGTTTTCAATTATTTGTTTACTTTTTTTGTTAATAGATCTGTCAGTTGTAAGTGATACTGATGACATTTGTGTAAATCTTAAGCAAACAATTCTCCCAACGGATTGCGTATAGAAGGGGATATCAAGAAAAGAAAATTACGAGTAATATAAATAATAATGTAGATTGTGTGGAAAGCCATACAATGGTTTCCGCATAAATTGCCACCTGAAAGAATTAAATAATATGAAATTGAATGTAACAACGCCACTACCATATTTCATTCGTCTGTAGTGTTTCATTCATTCTGTTTTGTTGATAAAGGGCAAACCCGAAACGTTCATTTGATCTGTTCTTGTAATAAAATTGAAGCTTACATTCAATTCCATATTATTTATAGTTTCGAGCTTCGAGCAGCAACATTTACACTGCGAAATAGGGCGATTTTTGATTCAATGACACAGAACTGGTCGAATCTCAAAAAAATACAGTCCTGCTCAAAGGGAACATGATTTGTCTGACCAATAGGCTTCAACAGTCGCGACGTCATTTCCCTCGTATTACCCGACGCATGGTAACTTAGCAACTAAATATAAACTGTCGGAACGATGGCCGACGCTCTTATGAAATACTTCTTCGACGAGCATAAAAGTATATCCAGAGGAGAAAAACATTATAATTCTGATCATGTTTTGACTTTTATACATTTTGATCACATGACATGTTTTAGCCAGTATGAAGAATAAAAAGTACCGATTTTCTTTGTTTAGAACCAAGCTGCTCGTTGCTGGGCGGACGTGACATTACACTATTGAATCCTATTTGGGACCGTAAATCAAATATAAATAGAAAGCAAGTTTAGAAACATGGATCCGATTAACACAGAGTTGCTCTTTAAATCGGTGTAACCTATTTTTTTTTTTTTTTTACTATCCAATGCGGATTTTCCACAAGAGCAATCTGTTAAAGATGACGCATTTTGCTGTCTCCATATTGCCGTTCTCTCAGCCGGAGATCACTGTGTTATGAGTTCTGCTTTAAAAATCGTCCGTTTGGATTTGAGCCAGGGGAGAGCATTCTTGTCTAGTTTTACTAACCTTTCAACGGGTTGAACAATGAATTTAAATTCTTTCTTCTGTTTTTTTTTTTTTTTTAATTTAAAAATCATTTTTGACATTTTTTTTCTAACGTGCGTCTCGGATATACAGAGAGAGAGAGAGAGAGAGAGAGAGAGAGAGAGAGAGAGAGAGAGAGAAAGAGAGAGAGGAAGAATTTGAAGAGAAAGATAGACACATACATACACACACAAACACAGAGAGAGAGAGAGAGAGAGAGAGAGAGAGAGAGAGAGAGAGAGAGAGAGAGAGAGAGAGAGAGAGAGAGAGAGAGAGAGAGACAGAGAGAACGTGTTGAGTTTAGACTTTAGCAACTATTCTAGGTTCTCATTGATCAAAGATTTAATTACCTGGAATGCGATGAGACTTTCTACTTTGCGGTGAAAGGGAAATTAGAGTAATTCATCTAGAAGAGTCAAAAGCGGCTTTCAACTCCAATCAAACAACAAAGGCTTTTTTAAAAAGTTAAGTATCGATGTGTATGCTTTATTTATTTTTCCAATTTAACTTCTAGATTTTTTCATAAACTGACTGGTTTATAATAAGAATGTGTATCATCCATACCTGATCGTTACCAAGGCCATGATAAAGATTAATGTACCTTTCATACTTGGGAATACTCAAAATCAAGGCAATTTGTTGAAACTCAAAAGTTTCGCGCATGTGCTTTTAATATTTTATGCCAAATAAAACAAATATACACGACGCCTTTTTAAAATCCGAACAATGACTTTTTTTTAAATTATTATAACAAGGACAACTGAAACATTTCAACCAAAAAATCTAATTCAGGGTTTGTTTTTTGACTGACATTTATTTCTGTTTACTTGGCGATGTTTGGGTAGCAAGGTTTGTTAGATTTAGCTGACGTCCTATCCAAGCAGTTCTTCCAGTCCGTTTAAGGCGACAGATACCAGGAATTAACAATACGCCCTTCCGCAATGACATCACAAGATACCGCCGTCTAGGCATTCCATGATGGAATAAAGATAATCCATCAAACAAGATGTCTGGTTTCAACAGGAATCACCCATGTTGTCCAAGTGAGCAAATTGATGGTTGATAATATTGCCCAAGGAAAAATAACGAAAGTGTCTGAAGCGGGCTCGAACCCAGGACCTTCCGGGTCACAGGGATATGCCTTAACCACTCGGCCGCTTCACCCCCTCCTTTCGATCTAATGGAATCAGATATCCATACGCTTGGGTCTTCATCCGTTTTGAGTACTCGGGTCATCGAATTGAACACCGTTTTCTTTTGACATAGAGTTTGTGGAACCACAAAGAGACAGAATCGCAAAAAGCAACTCAAGGTTGAATTGGTTCTGAGGATTTCCATTAATTATTCTTATGAACAAAACCAAATTCATGCGCAAATCTCCCCAGCAATGAGTTTCATAAACTCATCCGTGCGTTGGACAATCCTTTTTTTTTATTTATTTATTTTATTTTTTTTGGTTTGTTTTGGGGGTTTTGTCTTGTTTTTGTTTTTGTTTTTTGTTTTTTGTTTTTGTTTTTGTTTTTTTTTTCTTTTTTGTTGTTGCCATTTGCTTAAATTTTCCCCTGTCGGTTTTATTTCCAGATATCTACGTTATGCTGTCATTAATATAATGCTTTTTTATTATTCCTACAAAGCATATTATGCTCTGGTAAAACCGTTGATTATTACTGACAAGATCCTGTGCATTAGTTCCTCGGATTATGCTCAATTATATTTTTCTCTTTAACATTGCTTCCTTTTTTTATAATTACTTGTCTAGACAGTCATAACTGTTAGCATAAACGTACATCCATTAGACAAACCAATAGAATTGTTTCTCAAACGATCTGTGTATGATGTGTGTGTGTGTGTGTGTGTGTGTGTGTGTGTGTGTGTGTATGTGTGTGTGTTTGTTTGTCTGTTGTCTTTTTTTTTTTTTTTTTTTGCTTTTTTTCTTAGTTTGTTTTATTTCTTTTGCTTTTGCTTTTTTTTTTTTTGTTTGGGTTTGTTGGTTTTCTTTTTTCTTTGCTGGGGGCGGGGGGAGGGGGGGGGGGGGAGGGGGACGTTGGTATTTTGTTTTAAATATTTTTTTCACTTTTAGTTTACGGATTTTAAAAAATTGAATAGCCACACAATTATTGGTTGATAAAAATTTACAGAATACATATAGACCCAAGGGTGCTTTGGTATCGTTAAACAGTTTGTTAGATATTGCGATCATCAACATTCGCATATTGGTATGTGGCCAACGGCCAAGAGTTTGCTCTCGTTGTCTCTAACCTGTATTATCAAGATATTATGCTTTTGATGGGTAAGGTATTTTGTGAATGGATATTATGAACGATGATAATTATTGATATGTTATTTTTATAATTTGTCCGTTCATTGCATTACGACCTTACTGGATGGGGTTCTTGACCTCCCATTGTGGACAGGGAGGCACTTACTGTGTCTTCTATCCCCTTTTATCTGTTTTCCAACAGGCTTTCTGTCTTTGTCTTGGAATGAGATTACTTGGTTTTGTCCTGGTCCTGGCACGATACCCTGCCTGGGAGGGAAACGGTCAAATTTAAAAGTTTTGGAAGATAATATTATCTGTCTTGTAAATCATCTTTCTGTTATGTATTGTATTATTTATCTTTTAAATTATATATATATATATATATATATATATATATATATATATATATATATATATATGTGTGTGTGTGTGTGTGTGTGTGTGTTTGTGTGTACGTGTGTGTGTGTATGTGATTTGTAATCTTTTGAGTGTGTTCCTCTTAGTCGGGTCCTTTGCTTGTGTCAGGCTGAGACATTTAGGTGATCTCAAACTAAGAACACTGATAGAATGCTCTTGGAATCTACATCTGTTCCCTCTTTGAACCAATTCACCTTTGTCTTATCTTTTTTTGGCTGCTTTAATCGTAATTCGAGAACTTTTTACTATCCCATTGTCTTCCTTTTTACTGGCGCTGATATGACCTTAAAGTGTTGCAAGCGGAGTAAACCCCTTAAAAACAAACAAAACAACAACATCACGACCTTTAAATCACTCTCTCATATGCCCTGCTTTTTTCTAAATCTTAGTAAACTGCAAAGAGAGTTATCGACTTGTCGTGACCCCCCCCCCCCCCTGCCTTTTTTTTTATCTGCGAAATCTGTACAAGTTTATTCAATGGTGGGTGCACTAGGGATCTTCTTGATTTTATTTCTGTTGTCTGCAAGAAAAAAAATAATCAAGACGACGATGTTAACGAAACATAACAGAAAGAAAACTGGGAGAGGTTTAGAAAAATATTTTTAAAATTTAAAAACTTGTGCTTTTATATAGCGCAATATCTACTAAACGTGCTCAAAGCAGTTTAAACGGGGTCCCTGACCAACAACAAAGCGTAACATGTAAACGAGACATACCGCCTGTTAGGCGATATTACAATTTTTTCCGACATAGACAACGCTGTTAACGGCCAAGTATTCATTTACACTTGAGTACCATGAGGGAATGTGAGTAAAGAGCCTTTTCCAAGGACTCAACTATGCGCCGAGCGAGGATCGAACCCAGGACCTTCCGTTCCGAAAGCGAGTGTGATACCACTAGACCACATAACCACACAAGATCAGTGCGGTCAACGACAATAGATTCAGGCAGATTCTACCTGGGACATTCTCTTACCATTGGTATGTCTTTACTTAACATGTATCTGCTACAGCCATAGTCCGCTCCTGGAGAAATCTGTGAAACAGCAGACCGGGTTTTTGTTGTTAACTACTAACTATTACGTCCTCATTATCAAAAACGTGGATTCACACATGGATGTATTAATAAACGAAAAGAAAGAAATTGAGGTCGCAAATCGTGTTATTTACAACTTTCCATATTTTGAAGTAATACGATTTCGCAATTTCACCCCATGCTGAGATTGTGTCTGGTGATACTTGTGTTGTGACCAATCGTCTCAAAATAACAATATGGCGGGATCGGCTCCATGTTTTTAACGGAATTGAAACTCGGAACTTCTAGAAACAAACGCCTTCATTGATGATGGCTTACTAAGTAAGAACTTATTCCTCTTGGCTCCTGGCGAAGCATAGGGTCCCAACAGCACTCTTCCATCTTCCTCTGTCCTTGGCACAGACCTTTGCCTCCAGATAAGATTGGAGACACACAACTAAATCTTGGTGAAGGCTTCTCCTCCAAGTCTGTTTTGAACGACCCCGTTTCCTCTTGCCCTGCGGTTTTCATTCAAGAGCCTGTTTGTATTTTTTCTTTAATGTTGACACTACCGGTGATATACATCGGCCAATCGTCTCAAAATAACAATATGGCGGGATCAACTCTATATTTAAACGGAATTCAAACTTGAACTTATAGAAACAAGTGACTTCATTGATGATAGAGAGTATTTTGTTGTCTTTTGTTTGTTTTTTTTCCTTTAATTTTGAAACTTCTGGTGACATAAATAACAAATTAATAAAATAAAATAAATGATATAAAATTCCCTTGAGTCATCCCCAATGGGGAAATTTGTCTAGAGGATCTATTCCAAAGGAAGACTGGAACAACCCAGGCGTCAGCCGCAGTGCAGCGCCGCAAGCAAAGTAAACTAGGGCAAGGTGACTTGCTCAAGGCCACAGAACGAGGCGGGTAGTCGAACTTGATACTTTTTGGGTAAGAAGCAAAGACCGTACTGCTGAGCCACGCTGCCCCATATACTGCGCTGCTGTATTCTGGAAAAACACATTTTAAAAATTGGCCATAAAACTCGTCCTTCAAATATCGATCAATTTAAATGACTCTCATCTTATCAAAAACTATGAAACCCGGGACTTCGGCGAAAATTGTGACTTTAAGTTCGCTTTTCTTTAACTTGTTCATTTCGACATACAGTTACTTACTTACTTACTTACTTACTTACTTACTTACTTACTTACTTACTTACTTACTTACTTACTTACTTACTTACTTACTTACTTCCTTACTTACTTACTTACTTACTTACTTACTTACTTACTTACTTACTATCCAGGGTCGTCCTCATCGACATTGGCTGCTCGCACTCTGCGACGACAATGTCTGCCCATTCTTCCCGTCAATTGACAGCTCTCTTCCATTCATATCTGTCCATTCTAGAATACTTTTTTTTAAAAATATAACTAGACCTTGGTCTTCCCCTTTCTCGTTAGCGACAAACAAAAGAGAAGTTTTCCTTCGACTTTAACCCGTTAACTGCCGAACTCTGGAAAGACAAGTATTTAAAAATTGGCCAGAAAACTCGTCCTTCGATCGATTTGAATGACCCCTCATCTTGGCAAACACTCTCAAACCTGGGACCTCGCATTTTGTAGGCGGTCAAATTATCGCGTGGTTATAATATTCTCTCAAATCAAGACAAAGTACTCAAAAGTCTATAATAGCGTTTTGTTACCAGAGGCTTCATTGATTCTATGCGCTTAGTTAAAATACTCACAACATCCGCCAACTGGATATAACGTAACAACACACAAAACAATGTGTAACCTTAAACGTTTATAGTCTGATTGATACAATTTAGTGATAACCACTCATAAAATGGCTGGCTAAACGCAATAACAAAGAGCTGAGTGACGTCAATTTCGTTCCTTTTATAGAAAATGTACACGTAAATTCATGCATTACACTAACGTCTAGACAGCTGTGCCAGGGATTGGCATGTGGCATGACGTAGCCAAAAACTAGTTTGTTTCCTTATTCAGATTTACCAAGCCCCAATAATAATCTGCAACAAGAAAAGGTTTTTAGCACCTCAAAGGACAATAATGTTAACCCTCTTCCGCACTAGGACAGGACTGTCCTGGGACAGTCCTGTCCCAAATTTGTAACATATAGAATTTAGAGGAATCTTCCGCACCTATTGGGACGGGACAAAACAGTCCCGTTGTGTCCCAAGCCGTTGTGCTACAAAATCAACGGCACAGGACTGTCCCAGTCCCGTGTTCATATCGTTTGTGATAGTAGAAAAATATAGCAGACTTCCGCACTAGGACAAAAAAGTCCCAGACTTGGCGGCGCCTTGTCAAAATTGAAATGCCTGTCTTTATTTTCTGCATCCCTACTGCTACTGCTACTACTACTACTACTACTACTACTACTACTACTACTACTACTACTACTACTACTACTACTACTACTACTACTACTACTACTACTATTTCTACTGTTGCTTCTGCTGCTGCTAATGCCACTAATATATTAATACCTACATCCCTTACAATTTGAATTTATTTCCAATTCCATTGTATTTATTTTCCAACAATAGTCCACACTTTATTTTAGTTCACTGTCTTCTATACTGCATTACACAGTTCCTCCCCGCCTCCCCTCTTTTGACATAATTAAGTACGCACCTTTTATAAATTTCTATTGCTCTGTTTTAATTCGCGCTTCCTCACAAAGTAGCATACAATTTCCTGCCCATCAATGTTTTTGTTTATGCATCTTAACAACGCCACTACCACATTATCTCATTCGCCTGTAGTTTTTAATTCATTATGTGTTGTTGATGAAGGGGAAACCCGAAACGTTCATTTTATCTGTTTTCGTATAGTAAACTGAAGCTTACATTCAATTTCACAGTTATGATTTATTTATTTATTTCAATTCTGAATATAAAAAAGCAAGAACAATTCAAAAAAAATATTATGTGATGAAACCACACAACAAGCAGGATCCAATCCATGCCATTCAGCGAAGTAGCCAAGTCACTCTATTCCGCCTCCGAACAGGACACAATAGACTAAGAGGACATATGTTTACAAAGCTAGGTATTGGAACAACCCCTTATTGCCCATGTGGAACCGACCATGAAACCACTTTACATGTGCTTATGGATTGCCCATTATACAACGTGCAACGTTCGAACCACTGGGTCACCCCTACAACACTCAACACAAAGCTCTATGGTGAGGCTGAGGACCTAAAGCGGACCACAGACTTCATAGCAGATATCGGACTGCAGCCATAGATGTCCATCAGAGGAACGAAGAAGAAGAAGAAGAAGAAGAAGAAGAAGAAACCACGTACAGAAGGCATAGCAACATAAATATTTTCGGCAATTTAAAAACGTATGTTTATAAATATAATTTAAGAAGTGTCACACTTTGTGACACAGCAGTAACGTGTCTAAAACCGGTCGCACATCTATTCGGTACCTTGTGGGATCAATTATCTTTATCGTTCTTTATTTCGGGAATTTTCAATGAAAATATTTTTAAGTAAGTCCTTCTGAGCCACTTGGACTCATTGTAAGACAAATTAACTCCTTTAGAGCCTTGTAGCCAATTGTACAGGAGTTATCCCGGTTTCAATAGCGTGAAGCGGACAATTAACGTATTTGTTTGAAAACCTTTGAACAGGACGCTAGTCTATCGCAGATTACTATCCCAGCTTGAGAGGTACCCTTTTACACCTGAATGGAGTGAGTGATTGGAGTAAATTTTCTTGCTCTAGAAAGTACAAATTGGCTTCGGTCGGAATCGAACACAGAACCTCTGAGTGCAGAGTACAACGCGCTAACCATGGGCCATCTTGCCTCCTAAGCTTATAAATCCGGAACTTATCTATGTTGCTGTAGCGTTAAGCAGACAGATAACAGTTTAAAATTTAAAAAAATAAAATTCCCTTTTTTATCCCATAGGGGAATTTTTTCTCGAGGGTCTATTCCAAGGGAAGCCTGGAATAACCCAGGCGTCAGCCGCAATGCAGCGCCGCAAATTGAGCTAGGGCGAGGTATAACCCAGGCGTTAGCCGCAGTGCAGCTCCGCAAATTGAGATAGGCGAGGTGACTTACTCAAGGCAACACAGCGCATCAGCGGGTGATCGAACTGATGCCTTTCGGGTACGAAGCAAAGACCGTACCACCGAGTTATGCTGACTTTCTATTATCCTCTTGAATAATACTAGTCCGTCAAAGATTACTTTCATCAGCGAACCGGTACTCATTTGCACCTGGGTAAAATGAGGTGATTCCAAGAAAGTCATTTTAAGATAAGATCGGAGATCACCATAGAGTCTACGGAATTGACCCTTGAGCAATCTTTGGGTCATTAAAGGATGCACCCAATTTTGTTTTCTCTTTCAATTTGTCTTTTTTTTCCACGTAGTAAAGCACAGAAATATGCAACCTCTATTTCATCCATTACTACTACTAGTAGTAGTAGTAGTAGTAGTAGTAGTAGTGGTAGTAGTAGTAGTAGTAGTAGTAGTAGTAGTAGTAGTAGTAGTTGTAGTAGTAGTAGTAGTAGTAGTAGTAGTAGTAGTAGTAGTAGTAGTAGTAGTAGTAGTAGTAGTAGTAGTAGTAGTAGTAGTAGTAGAAGTAGTAGTAGAAGTAGTGGAGAAGAGGTGGTAGTTGTAGTGGTGGTGGTAGTAGTAGTAGTAGTAGTAGTAGTAGTAGTAGTAGTAGTAGTAGTAGTAGTAGTAGTAGTAGTAGTAGTAGTAGTAGTTGTTGTTGTTGTTGTTGTTGTTGTAGATGTAGTAGTCGTAATAGTAGAAGTAGTGGTGGTAGTAGTAGTAGTAGTAGTAGTAGTAGTAGTAGTAGTAGTAGTAGTAGTAGTAGTAGTAGTAGTGGTAGTAGTAGTAGTAGTAGTAGTAGTAGTAGTAGTAGTAGTAGTAGTAGTAGTAGTAGTAGTGGTAGTGGTAGTGGTAGTAGTAGTTGTAGTAGTAGTTGTTGTAGTAGTAGTAGTAGCAGCAGCAATAATATTACTCTTGCTATAAGAATATTTCATGATTATATAAATCTTATGTAAACAAATCCACACTATAAGCTTAATAAGTCACATCAACAAAATACTGTTGCGTATAATTATCAACAGGCTAAGGAATAAGATTAACCCCGAAATCGCAGAAGAACAATATGGATTCCAACCTGACAGAGGGACAAGGACTATTTCTAAATGTGAAAAAAGCCAAAATTATTGACAGAGGTAGATAGAAATATTAAAAAGTCATTTAAATAGATCGATATTTGAATGTCGAGTTTTCAGACCAAATTTTATAATACCAGCCTTTCCAGGGTGCGGCAATTATTAGGAAAAATTCATTTTTAGACGGTTGGCCACATAACATTTGAACCATTGCGTCAATCTGAAATTAATGATCAGAAATGCGAACTTTTAATTCCTCTCCAGCTGAGATACAATATTCATTATTAACATTTCTCAATAGTAAATATGTATCACCCCAAATTGTTGTCTTGTTTTGGTATGTCTCCAACAACAACGGTGACGTCTCAATTCTAGCACTTTGAGACTAGTCAGCAGCCTTCGACACGCTGGACCAGGCCATACTGTGTGAACGTCGATCAGAATACTATATGATTCAAGGCATTGCAGTAGATTGCTTTACTTCCTATCTCTCTGACAGTTATCAAATTATCGTCATTAATTGCGATCAATCCACTCGCGTGCGTCTTAAATTTAGCGTGCCTCAGGGTTCAGTACTTGGACCTGTGCTCTTTACCCTCCCCCCCCCCCCCCTTGAACACAACGCCTCTCAACTCCATCATTACGTTATATAATGTTAATGACGATACCCAGATCAACCCAGATTTATAAATCGTCAATACCACCACAAGGTACACCCACCTGCCATGCCATAGAAACCTATTGCGATTCGATTAAAACGTGGATGACTTAAAATAAAGTAGTGGTCCTTTAGAGCCATTAGGCTCATGGAGCCGGTGTTTATCCCGGTTTCTATAGCGTCAAACAATACAATTGCTTGCTATCCTGTGGATAGAACGCTAGTTTATCGTAAAGTACTTTCCGCCAAATCTAACAGACTCAGCTACCCATTCACTGGGTGGACAGGGGGAGGGGGTCAGAAAAAATCTCGGCTGCACCCGGGATCGATCTTGGTCCCTTTACGTGTGAAGAGAGTGCTCTATAAACTGAGCTATCAGGACTTAAAATAAGCGAAAATCAAATGACAAGAAAACAAAAATCATCATTAGTGGCACGGACAGCAAGATCAATTACACCGAAGTAAAAAGAATTAGCATCGGAAATAGTATCCTACCACTTTCATCGGGGGGAAAAATCCTTAGTGTGCTCTTCGACAGTGGGTTGAAACCAATGCTATCTATTTCTATGGTTGAAAGTGAAAGACCATAAATAATTTAATAACATCTCTCAACTTTCACCTAGTACGAATATACACTTAAACAACCACAACTCTCGGACAAGCGTCATAATGTAAACAATGGCAGTGATTGGTTAGCATAGTGAACTACACAGGTTTTACTGTCGATAGTACTGTCTAAGTAAAATGTCCACTGTTCCCGACCGCTTGATAAATAAAACCAACTCAGAAAACTATGTGTAAGCTAAGGGCCAAGGGCCGAGACAGAGTGGGCCCACAATCACATTGCATACAACTTCACACTCCACTCTCACTTTTCGAGGTTGTACGTGAACGGAAAAAAATATGAAAATGCAAGCAGAGTGGACCCACATCCCGTCCGTCATTTACACCTTAAAATTTGTTCGAATCTTGATTGTTTGCTTTGTGATAAAGCGGGAGACGTTTTCCACAGTTACAAGCAAACGTTCGTCATCCATGTTGACAACTAGACAATTTTAAAAATACACACGTGGGCCCTTGTGTCAAGAGGTCACCCCCCACCCTCCCCTCTTTTTCATGCTTTTCAACTGCCGGCCGGACTCATTCCAACCTCTCTCCCCCCATTGCCCTATATTCTGTGACGGAATTTGAAATAAATTTTAATGGTGCAGTAAAACGAATTTCACAGTCCGTCCAGTGGTTTGAGATGAGGATCACATGTAAGCCGTGAAACTGGAATTTTGTGGGTGTTCCCGTATTGAGACGAATGTTTTAGGTTCATCCTTTGAGGAAGCAATGTGAACGAGTGAGAATGTAGTGTGAAGTTGTAAGAAACGCAGGGCCACTCTGTCTCGGCCTTTAGACGTTGATAATATGATGGAGAAAATCGTGTGATAACTAGTCACCTATTTGGCGGTATTAAAACAATAACAATCATCAGAGAGAGGTCGATTTCATTCACGTTATTGATTTTAAAAAACAAACAACCATGTCTGTCCGAGCACGTGTGAAGGTGTGTCACAAAATCTACTGGTAAATTGAATGAAACGGATGAAAAAGCTTCTACCAAAACAATGGATAAATGCAGACGTCTGCTCCCTATACTAGTTCTATAACGTTTGGACAACTGCAACTCTTTATTAGTGGTTCTTCTTGACACACGGGCATTGATAGACTACAACTACAACGCCTTCAACAAGGTTTATGAGCCGTGAACTCGTAGTGTTTTTTATGGTTTGTTTTGTTTTGTTTTGTATTTTGTTTCTTTTTTCCTTTTTTTTTTTTTTGTTTTGTTGTTGTTTTTTATATATGTTGGGGTGTTTTGTTTTGTTTTGTTTTTGTTTTTTCTTATCATTTTATAATATTCTTGTTTTAGTGTTGATAATATTGTTCTATGTTCTTTGTGCTGTTTGTTGTTGCTATTACTTTGACTTTTGTTTCTTAATGTTTTTCAGGTTTGTTTGGTTTGCTTTTTTTTTTATTCTGCTATGAATTTTATTTTGGTTTTGTATTTATTTGGCGGGGGGGGGGGGGGGGATTTATTTCTATTCTAGACGAGTTTTTTGTTTTTGTTTTGTTTTGTTTTTTAAAGGGGGGGGGGGGTTGATTTACCTTTAATTGTCTTGGTTTTGCTTTTTGATCTTACTGCACGTGTCACGTTGACTTTAAAGCCATTTCCGATAATTCCTTTTACCTGCTTTCTATAATTAGCCAGCCTGTCCTGCCCCACTTTGACAAAGTACTTTTATATTTTTTAAATTTTGGTCAGAAAACATTTACTTAAGAATATCGATCGACTTAAATGACTATCGATTTGTCAACAACAACAACAACAAAAAGTAATAAAAAATAAAAATAAAAATAAACAAACAAATTCCAGCCTGAGACTTCAATGTGTCGGGAGTTCGAGACTTTATTATACAACTCGATGGTTGTGATGTCTATAGAGGCGTTGTATTAATTAACTCGTCCCAACTATCGTGTAACCTATGTGGTGTCATGTGAACACGTCTGACCCTTAGGGTGTTTTTTTGGGGGGGAGGGGATGTTTTTCTCCATTTCTTGTATGTATCTTTATTGTTCTGTCTGGCACTGTTCCATAACACAGATTTAAAGTAAACGTTCTCTCGCCAAATAATTTATGGTTTTGAAAATGTCTTTTGTCGGAGTGCCCATCAGGCAGCGTCTTATTGTTGGTCTTCAGAACATGTAATAAAATAAATATTAAACCAAACACAAAGGGATGGAGGTGCTTTTGTATCTTTGTTTTTGTTATTATTTTTTTTTCCTTTTTTTTTTCTTTTTTTAAATTTTCTTTTTTTTTTTTTGTTTTTGATTTTTTGTTCTTTTGGGGTTTTTTTTTTCTTGTTTGTATTCTTTATATAAAAATGGTTGGGTGTTTTTTTTTTACTTTGATTTAAAACAAAACATGCTGAGAAAGCAGAAAAGAAGAGCTGGCTGTTGATCAAGCTCGAGTGAGCATTTCTGATGTTACTGAGCTCTCGTTCAAGCAATCAATAGCTAAGGCTCTTTCTTTCCTGGAAAGTATGAAAAGTGTAGCATGTATCCTCTGTTTCAACAGTTTAATGGCCGGATTCGAACTTATAGAAGGAACGAAGGTGACATCACTCAACTCTTTGTTATCAACATTTTAGACAGCCTGTTAATGATTTCTTCTTCTTCTTCTCTGTCTTGTGGAAACCTCCAATATTGTCGAGGATCACTCCACAGTTTGTAGGGTTTTACATTGTAAATTTGTTAAACTAGCTATATAGCTATTCATTGCCTAATTTGGAAATTCTTGAATGGATCGATTCCCCAAGAAATCTTTCTACAAATGCTATGCAGAGATGTTTCAAAGTGTATTGCTCCACAACTACTTTTTTTTCTGAAAAGGTCTGCCTTTGATTGTTAAACGCTTCATTAAATTTTTTTTTTTGATGATTGCAATAGACTTCTGAGAACATGGTTGTTTTGAGACATGAGACAGGTCATTACGCACAAAATCACACAAGCTTTGTTATTGAAGTCAACAGCTGCTCTTATGACGTGAGTTTGTCAATCATGAATAAGTTGCTGCATATTAGTGTACTTCATTGTATCAGTAATGCATGACTGTTGATGTAATGTCTCCAAATAGATTTTGGACAAAGGGGAAGCATGGCTCAGCGGTACGGCATTTTCATTTGGTTTTGAAATTTTTTATACTTTTCATTGTGTGTTTGTAGCTGTGTCTGATAAGAAGAGTATTTGTTGTCAAATCTTTCTGCCTTGCCCTTTTCTTCTGTATTAGTGTCGATGATTTGAAGAGGTCTTTGCAAGAATTTATCATTTTTATCAAAATTACAATTGGTAGGCCCCTTGACTATTATACAATAATCTGATAATGGTTAAAATGAAGCTTACTGCTTAACAAGGTGGTTAGCAGTTTCTTCTCCATCTTGTGAATAGGTTTATTTGACCTTTCCTCAAATGATTCCAAGAAAAAGTTTTATCTTCTTTGCCAATTATACTTGCCACATGGGCAAAATGATAGGTGGTGGAGAGGGCCTTTGTCGAA
>NC_088364.1:20236337-20256337 GCF_034508935.2 Berghia stephanieae
CCACGAGGGTATATAGATGATGCCGTAGCCTAGGTACTCCATGAAGGTATATAGATGATGCCGTCGCCTAGGTACTCCATGAAGGTATATAGATGATGCCGTCGCCTAGGTACTCCATGAAGGTATATAGATGATGCCGTCGCCTTGGTACTCCATGAAGGTATATAGATGATGCCGTCGCCTAGGTACTCTATGAAGGTATATAAATGATGCAGTCGCCTTGGTACTCCATGAAGGTATATAGATGATGCCGTCGCCTTGGTACTCCATGAAGGTATATAGATTATGCCGTCGCCTAGGTACTCCATGAAGGTATATAGATGATGCCGTCGCCTAGGCACTCTATGAAGGTATATAGATGATGCCGTCGCCTAGGTACTCTATGAAGGTATATAGATTATGCCGTCGCCTTGGTACTTTATGAAGGTATATAGATTATGCCGTCGCCTAGGTACTCTATGAAGGTATATAGATGATGCCGTCGCCTAGGTACTCTATGAAGGTATATAGATAATCTCTATCAAACAAACTTATGATGTCATGACGAATTGCCCATATTGTCCAAACTATGCAGGTTTGGGATTAATAAAATTGCCCGAGGAAAAAACAATTAAAGTGCCTGCTCGAACTCTGTTCCTTCCGGCTCACAGTACAAGGGCACTTCCCCCCCCCCCCCCCCCCCTACACTCCCCACCCCCTATATCTGAGAGATAAACTTATAATATTCGAGTTGAAATAATCACTTTTGAACACACATAAGTTCAGTTTGAAAAAAAAAAAAAGATAAACCGTAATTGTCTTTATACCGGCCATTTTGACTTGAAACTCCAGCTTTCCTCATCGAGGTCATTAAACCAGTTGGAATCCGAGGATCACAATAAATGTTATAGATCGGTCGAGACATTCCCTAGCTTGTCAAAATTCTCAGGTTTCAGGTGTTTTTATAGCAAGGTTTTAGAAGTGTCAAATTTGAAACGTTTGAATAAGTTGTAGATCCATGAAATTGATCAATAAATTTTAATTTCATTAGTCTCAGGTTGTTGGATTTTTTACACGCTTGGGGTCGATTTAGTCCATCAAGAAATTGAAATTTTAGGTTTGAGGAATCTCAGGTTTGAGAACTTTTGGCAAATTGGAGATCGATTTAGTCGATCGATAAGTTGAAATTCTAGGTTTAAGAAGTCTCAGGTTTGAGTCTTTTTGACAAACTGGAGAACGTCTTATTCTTAATCGATGGATAATTTGAATAAAATTTTCTTGTCAGAAAGAAAGAAAAACATGTTTTATCTGAAACCGGCCCTAAATACAAAGTTATAAGCATTGATTGACAACGAGGAAAGGAAAACGTGTACCTGTTTACAGGGCTGGTAACCCATATTGCCATGGGCTCATTGTTATTAGGAAAATACGCTCGAACCAACGCAAAATATTGTCCATTAAACTTGAACTTGAGTTTTTTCTTTCTTTTTTCTTACATAGAGTGATATCCACTAAACATGCTCAAAACGCTATACAAACCATCATAACAAGAAATGAAGTGAGTAGGAAAGTGCCAGAAGACAACAGAGAATAAAATCTTCGCGGCGGCAATGGGGGTCGAATCCGCGACCTTACTGGTACAACAACTTCGCCTGGCCGGGGAGATCGTGACTACACCATATGAGTTATCCACGACCCCATACAAACCATTACTACAATGTTAGATCAAGGCCATAATTGCGTTCGCTTCTGTAAATATATATATGCACGTCGGGAAACTATAACGATTATAACAGGTGATATAGATTACCATGTTCATGGCTAAGGTTGATGTGTCACAAATATACGCGAATAATGTTAAAATTGAATGTCAGACCGAAACCAGATTTTTTTTTAAAAAATAGAAACATATATAACCAGTCGAGGTCGACAAATTTTGGGGGATTTTTTTCTACTAGTATTTTTTTTTCTTGCTTTGTCTGGCACCTTTCCTAATCTTTATCGTAAAACCAGTGGGCAGGTTTTATTTGAATTTTGATTAATATTCGAGTTGATCGATTTTTTTTGTTTTTACTTACTTGAAAGATAGAATGAGGAAGGGAACGGAGAAGGCTTACGTTGATGAGATGGGTTTGGTATTTGTCGTTAATAAACTGAAACCATCTGCTCTGCCCAAACTATGAAGGAATACATTTTAAAAATGGTGGTCAAAAAACTCTTCCTTCAAATAATCTCGAGCCATTAAAATGACCTCATCTTGTTATAATCGCTCAAACGTCTTGTTGTTTCAAATAGAGAGTTTTTTGGTGTATTGGTTTGTTTGCTGGAGTTTGTTTTTTGTTTGTTTGTTTGTTTGTTTGTTGTTTTTTTTTTTTTGTTTTTCTCTTTTAGTTTCTTTCTTTTTTTATGTTTTGTTTTGTTTTATTTTGGGTTTTTGGGTTTTTTTTTTGTTTTGTCTTTTTTTTTTTTTTTTTTTTTTTTTTTTTTTTTTTTTTTGCTGTTGTTGTTTCGCGTTTTGTTTTTCTGTTTGTTTGGGGGTTTGTTGTTTGACAAGTTGACGGTCATTTTAATCGATATTTGAAGGATAAGTTTTCTGGTCAAAATTTTAATAGCAGATTTATTTGAGAGTAAGATAGCGCTAGTGAATGTCTTTATAATTTATTGGTCAGACGATGTCTTCTTTTGCCGCAATCTGAAATAAAAAAAAAATAAAAAAAAAAATATTTTTTATCATGTTGACCAGAAAAATCGTCCTTCAAATATCGATCGATTAAGATAATCCACATCTTGTCAAAAACTCTCAAACCTGGGAGTTCAATTGAAGTCTCAGGTTTGAAAGTTTTTGACAAAATGAGGATCATCTTAATCAATCGATATTTGAGGGACTAGTTTTCTGGCCAAAGTTTTTGAAAATGTGTTGGGTTTTTTTTTCAGAATATGGTAGACTTGTATTCGACATCGTAAAAATATATTTAAATCAAAGACTAGTTATTGTTGAATAACAAAAACGTGACTCGTGTCTCCAGAAAAGAGGAAAAACGTGGCAGTTTGGTATGGTTATTCAATCTATTCTTTAACAAATAAAACAATAGGCTGATGTGTCAAAATTATTCCGTACACCCACGTTGATTTTTTTCCCAACGAACACAGAAATCCTGACAATTCTGGAAATCATAAAACTGTTTTTCACAGATTGATTCCACGAGTAACTTCCATGACTCGGTGGGTCACATATCACCTTATCTTTCGAGGATGGAATAGCGGTCGACATGTCAACCTGAATGCTTCGAGTTCCAGCGAGGAAATAGTACACGTACTGGTGTACTCTGAAAACAAAACAAAACAAAACAAAAACAAAAAACCAACAAAAAACAACTAAACACGTATTTAGAATTTTGGCCAGAAAACTCGTCTTTCCAATGTAGATCGATTATAATGACCCTTATCTTGTCTAAAACTCTCCAAACCTGGGACTTCGCCGAAGACCCAGATTTTGAGAGTTTTAGATAAGTTGAGGGTCATTATAATCAATCGATATTGGAAGGACGAATTTTCTGGCCAAAATTTTACATACGTGTTTTTTTTCTCTCCAGAGTACCACAGCATAGACGATGTCAATGTAAGCTACGCACAAAATGCGCTTAATGAGACGTCAAAATACAAACCTGGCTGACATGGAGAAACGTGAATATTAAGCTGTGGACTGTCAAAAGTGGTTTTAAAAAATGAATAGAATATAACAGCTTCAAAACAGAACAAAATGCTAAATAACTCTGAAAGTGTCAGGCTCAAAATCCTTCTTATGCTAATGATAAAAACAGTTAGAATGTTAAAACTTCTACTTCTAGTTAAATCCTGATAGAGGGCTGAAAAGCTCTGTCAATTAAAATGACCCTCATCTTGTCAAAAAAAAATCTTAAACCTGGGACGTCTATGAAGACAAGATGAGAGTTGTATCAATCAATCGATATTTGCTATAAATTTTAGACATGTTTTTCTTCTTTTCAGAGCGTGACACTATAGAGGAGAATGAATATCATAATTCCTTAATTAGACAAGATGTGAAAGTTCACATTTTTTGGTGATTTTAACTCTCTTCTTACCAGCCGTTTTTAGAATCTCCCCCCCCCCCCCCCTCCCCCAATCCTCACACCCACCCAACACAAAATAGACTTTTCGTACTCCAAAAAAGTAACAAGTGCCTTCTATACATAATGAGATCTACAGCACAGTGTTTAGTATGTATAGCTGTAATAAAAGCATTTCTTTACATTTTGTGATGCACAAGAGAAATCAGAATGAGAATATTGTCGGTTGCATCGTAACGAATATGACGATTTTCCTATGGTTGATAAGGAGAGGGTTAGCCTCTATTTGGCTGATCCTCAAAGGCTATGATTCATCCCGACATAATACCGTTTTGATGCGATGGATCACAAATTCGGTACGAACGTTTGGACGTATGGACCTCATAATTTGTACAATCATGGATTTGATCATATTTTATATGCTTTGCAATCAATTTGTATTGGGTATGTGGTCAAAATGAAGGCATAAGTGTTGAAGATAGAATATTTGGTTGCATAAGAGAACTTCCGCTTTCAGGTCCACGCTCAATTAAATGAGGTAATTATGTTAGTCAGAGAATTCTTTCTGGTCGAGTTGTTTGAGTGGTGCCAGAGGTCTTCAAAGTCAAGGTTATTGATGTAACGTTTGACGCCATGATTTAGTTCAGGTGAAGGTAAGGACGGAACGTGTTGGTCGGTCAGGTGGTCGGCATAACAAGGCGTGACTGATAAGTCGACAGGAGAGATTGTTTCCATTTCTGCCGACGACACCGACAAAACACATTATTTTTACATTTCGGCCAGAAAAGGTTTACTCCGACTTACACGTCTTTGCAGGTCTGATAACCGAACGCAATTATAAAGAAGTCCCTTAGAGCCATATGATGGACCTTTTGGATCTGGAGTTTACCCCGGATTCTATAACGTGAAGCGATTAATATCAATTTCTTGCTACTCTGAGGATTGGCGGATTGTCTATCGCGAAGTACTTTTTAACAGTCTTTTACAGACCCAACTACCCAATCACTGATGGGTGGACAGAGGGGTCAGAAAAAAAAATCTCGACTGCGTCCGAGATCGATTATGGAACTGATGTTGTAATGGCCAATATTTAGCCTTGAGTTGAGAGTATTTCCATGACAACAATAAACCATGACTTGGCTAATCAATCACACCAGCACATCAGACAAACCACTCGTTGGTTTACTCCAAATATCAACGGCTTTAAATGACCTCCAACTTGACAAAAAATCCAAAGTTTGTTGTTAGAAACTTTAAGTTTGAGACTTTTCTACCAATTGAGTGTTGTTTTAATCCATCGATATTTGTAACCCGTCATCTTAAAGGGACTTATGTCCCGATGAATCGGATGAATTCGTAATGCAACCACCATTGAGTACAGTTATATTGCATTTTATTTTATTTGTTTTCCACGTTAATTTGTGTATTGTTGTGCTGACGAAGGGTTTGTATCCGAAACGTTCATTGTCTGTATTGTTCCCATACGAAGCCTCTCCATTTTCACTCTTTCGTTAATATTTTCAAGATCGCAGGCTTCGAGCAGCCCCTACCCTTTTCTACACAATTTTTTACAACATTAGATAGAGGGACAGTTGAGAAAAAAATAGAAAAACACGCGCCATTAATTCAAATAACCTGACTAGAGTGTCTTTTCGTGTGACAGATTCTCGTCTTAGCCACAGGGTAGGAGGCAATACGTTTCGTGAGCAATACGACTCCATAAATGAATAATACTGCTATTCTCTCCTCATTGAGTGGCTATCCCGTATCTTTCCTTAATAGATTCTGCAAAAAGCATAAAACCAGCTTAGTTACAACTGTATAAATTAAATTGTTTATCGCATCGGGAAGTCAGACTATAAATAGGTGTGTTTGAAACACTGATGCTATGTAAGACCCACCTGTTATAAAGTCGAGGTTTTAACTTAAACAATTTTATTTTTACCTGGACTGAGACTACGTATACGACGTTTTCTTATATTGGTAATTGATTGATATATTTTAGTGGTAGTGGTGGTGGAAGTAGTAGTAATGTAGTAGTAGAAGTAGTAATTATTGCCGTTGCTAGTACACTACTATTCAAGATTCGTCTCGATCTATGTTAATTTCCACAACTTTATTCCACTCCGCAATATTTGCGGAGAAATATAGGGCTATTAAGAACAGGCATTCGTCTATTCTAATTACACCTCATTAGCAAACATTAATTGTAGGCCATGAAGAAGCCCCCCCCCCCCCCCCCCCCCCCACACACACACACACACAAGAATTGTTCGATAATGTTTTTTGCCTTTGAGATTTCCGTAGAGAGGCACGGGCAGTCTACTAGTTATGCTAAGACATGTTACAGATGAGGTCATTGGTGAGATCGCACGGATGTATTGGGAACTTGTTAGAAACGTAGGAGTTCAAAGGTCTTTTTGATAGAACGAAGTTGACGTCACTCAGGTCTTTGTTATCGTTTTTGCCATCCACGTTTATGAGTAATTCTTTTTAAACTGTATTAACCAGACTATAATAGTTCGTGGTTACACATAGTTTTGTGTGTTGGTCCGTTATATTTCCGGATGGCCATGTTGTGAGTTTCTTAGCCAAGCGCAATCTATATCATACGTTCCTCTTTTTTACGTCATATTTGTTGTGTAAAATTTGTGTTAGCAACTGCGAGAAAGTGGCCTTGTCTTATCTTGTTAAGGCCGCGCTCTCGTTTTCACGATGCATTACGGTATTACTCCAATGGGCAGCGTTTAATAGAGAAGATAATGCTAAATGCCCATCTAGTACTTAATTCTATAACTACTAAGTGGAGAGCCCGCACTATTTGAGTGGGAAATAAAGGCTATTACGAACAAACATTCGTCTATTTTAATAATTACTCTGTGGAAATTAACATAGATCGAGACGAATCGCTTGAGCCATCAGCAATCAAATCGATCAGTAATAAAGTTTGTAGGTGCGCGCAAATGAATCTGGCAACAGGGCGCCAGATGATGACTCCCAGAGTAAAACATGATAGATCATTATTCCTTAACAGATTTTTCTAAACAATAATTTTAGTCAACGGGTGATAGAATTACCCTAACCCTCTCCTTACCACCTACAGCAAAATCGTCACATTTGTTACGACAGAATACACACATTTTTTCTTATTCAGATTTATTTTGTACATCACAAACTTTGAAGAATGATCTTTGTTTAATTAATAAGAACATAAAGTTGTTTTGTAGAGAGCTTGTTTGAGTTTAAAAACTCATTTTTTCTCCTGGGTAAGCCTGCCATTTTTGGGATAATACTGAATATCGTCGGTAAGGAGAGAGTGAAAAACAAAATTGGAAGTTACTCGTGGAATCAATCTGTGAAAAACAGTTTTATGATTTCCAGAATTGTCAGGATTTCTGTGTTCGTTGGGAAAAAAATCAACGTGGGTGTAGGTCCAGGGTTTGAGTCACGCGCAAAGCTGAATCCGTGGAAAATGCTCTTTACTCTCACTATGCTCAGGTGTACAAAAACAGGTATCTATATATTGTTAACAGCGCTGTCTTTTGTCAGAAAAAAAATATAAGGTGTTATATCCGGTGCTATATGTTAATTGTTGCCGTTAGCTAGGAATCCCTTGTGACGCGGGTTGAGTACGTTTAGTAGACATCGCGTTATGTAAATTATGCTCAAGCTTGTTTTTTTATTTTGTATTGTTTTGGTTTGGTTTGGGTTTGTTTTGTTTTTTTTTGGTATGTTTTTTGTAATTTTTCTTGTTTTTCTTGTTTTCTTAAATAAGGTGGGTATGAAAGAGTGTAAAACGAATAATACTAGAGAAAACATCACAAATCAGTCGGCTAATTATTAGCTTGGGGTTGTTTTTTTTTTTTTTTTTTTTTTTTTTTTTTTTTTTTGTATCTTCCATCCTGCTTATATGCTTATATATAAGTGTATGTATGCGTTTTTAGATTTCCCAAGTCACGCAGTAAATAATTTGCTATTCAAAGCCTCTGTAAAGCTAATCCAATTATAAACATGAAGGTAGCCAATTCGGAGACCGCTTTGACATTGACAACTCCTTTAGATGAATCAGTATTAAGGCGATTGGTTAGAAAATTCATGATTTTCAAATTAGTGTACAAATGATAAGATGAAAATTATTTTTTGCCTGGAGCATACAGAAGGAAGAAGGAGAAAAAAAAACAAGAGAATATTGTTTGTAAAACTTAAAGAGAGATTTTTTACCTTGAAATAATATAAATTTCTTATCAGTTCAGCCAATTTTCAACCCATGTAAATTAATCGCACTTTAATGAATTGAACGGTAACATTTCTTCATAAACAAAACAATTTCGAATTGAAGAAAAGTCTCATTTGTGACCCATCGTCTCTAAACAGTATTAAGTCGGGTTAAATCGGCGCAAAGTTGAGTCCTTGGAAAAGGCTGTTTACTCACATTCTCACACCGTACCCAGGTGTAAAATGAGTACCTGACCGTTAACAGTGTTGTATCTGTCGGAAATATTGCAATATCGCCTAACAGGCGTCATGTCTCGTTCTATATGTTACGTGTTGGTCAGGATGTTTAGTAGATATTGCTCTATATAAACGCCATTTAATACTATTAAACTGCGGACGTTTCCGGTTTTCAATTTACCAAAATACAACCCAATGAGAAACTAGGAGATAATAATAATAATAATAATAATAATAATAATAATAATAATAATAATAATAATAATAATAATAACATAACATGTGGTATAGGGCAAAATAGGATAAGATCCCTTGAATGCCCTTAATATTAATTAGTAATGCCATAAATCTATTGATTAAATATTACAATAATGATACACGTGGTAAAGATAGTATTTCAACTTAAATGTACTCATGTATACGTGGTGTACAAACATATATCTTTAACCGTGACATGCAAAGCACACACACACACACACACACACACACACACACACACACACACACATAGACACGCGTATAGAAGATAACCATAATAATATAATAATGCATAATATATACATACAAGATTGAAAGTCATGTCAACAGCAGAGCAAACAAGTATTATTCGTCATATATAAATCTCCCATCATATAATTCCCTGTCTACTAACACTTTGAAATAATCCATAGATTTTGCATTCTTTGTTTCAAATTTCAAACTGTTCCATTTCTGAACAATACGAATACCGAACCAGTTTTGTCTTATGTTTGTTTTGCATCTAGAGACAAAAATCTTAAACTTGTCCCCTCTAGTAAAAGTAATATTAGAATATGAAAAAAAATCAGAAAAGTCTATCCTATCCATACCATGTACCAATCTATAAACCTGAATTAAATCCCCACGAATAATAATTAAAAAAAATAATAATAATAATAATAATAATAATAATAATAATAATAATAATAATAATAATAATAATAATAATAATAATAATAATAATAATAATGATAATAATAATAATATTAATAATATTAATAATAATAATAATAATAATAATAATAATAATAATAATAATAATATTAATAATATTAATAATAATAATAATAATAATAATAATAATATAATAATAATAATAATATAATAATAATAATAATAATAATAATAATAATAATAATAATAATGATAATGTAATTTATTTATATATAGCGCCTGCCCCATACAATATAGCACACTATACATGACATACAATATACCTATATCATTAAAAAATAAATATAAAGATATTTTTTTTAAATAATAGCCTTTAAAACATTTTAGAAATGACTTCGTTGTGTTATGATCGTCAAAATGTGATTGAAAATGAGAAAAAAATATAAATAATTAGAAAAAAAAGGAAGAAACCAGCATCACCAAGCTCTGGTTTGCACAGTTCGACAATATCTTAATATAAACATTGTCTTTCGTTGTAGTGTGCAAGATGGACAAAGATAGATACAGTAACTGCTGTATATATAGAAAATCAGTCACATAAATTTGGAGAACTGATCTCCTGCTTTTCATGCTGTGCGTTTAGGTAAAATGACCACAACATCCGCCCGCCGGATATATATATATACCACACACAAAACTGTGCGTATCCTTGAGCTTTTATAGTCTGATTGATATAATTTAATGAGAAGCAATTATCCAAATGACTGTCTAAAAACAAAAACAAAGAGTTGAGTGACGTCAATTATGTTTATTGTTTTTCTATAGAATTAGATCAGGGCCACCTTGTCGGCTATGTGGTCTAGTGGTATGACACTCGCTTTCGGATCGGAAGGTCCTGGGTTCGAGTCTCGCTCGGCGCATAGTTGAGTCCTTGAAGAAAGGCTCTTTACTCACATTCTCTCACCGTACTCAGGTGTAAAATGAGTACCTGCCCGTTAACAGCGTTGTCTCTGTCCGAAAAAAATTGTAACATCGCTTAACAGGCTTCATGTCTCGTTCTATAGGTTACGTGTTGCTGTTGGTCATGCCATATCCGGTCCTACATGTTGAGTGTTGCTGTTGGCCTGGGACCCCTTGTAAAGCGCTTTGAGCACGTTTAGTGGATATTGCGCTATATAAAAGCTCAATTTTTTTTAACAAACCTTGTGGCAATGTCTTTCCGGAGGTTGCATATGGCTGCCATGAGCAAACCCATGGGGGCGCACCTGTCCACAGTTAAGTGGGCTAGTGGCCACTTGTCCTTATGTATCAATGAACATGGATATCTTGTGTAACACTAGACGATTCTTTGGCTCTTGCTTTTTGGAACTCCGGACGTGTTCCCAGCCGTTACATGAGCTTGCAAGTGCGCTTTGGAAACAAGGTTCGAATTCCAGTACGCAAGAGTAAAAGAAATATTTTATTCTATCCCTCAATCTAGCAATGGCAAGATCAAAGCTAGAAAAGATGAATCTGGACAGGGCAGTGCATTCAAACAAAAATCAAAATCCTCAAAAGTGTTGTTTTCCCAACTGCAACATATGGATGCGAAGCATGGACTATCAGCAAAGCAGAGAGCACAAAGATCACAGCTTTTGAAATGGCATGCTACAGAAAAATACTCAGAATATCATGGGCTGAAAAACAAACAAACAAAGAAGTCCTGAGAAGGATTGGAATAAAATCACCAATTGTTCTTCAAACTGTAAAGAAATTGAAACTAAACTATTTTGGCCACACGACTCGCCACGAATCATTAGAAAATCACATTCTGCAGACAAGGGTAGACGGCAAGAGAGGAAGAGGTTTACCAACAAGAAGCTGGGAACAAGATATATGTGAATGGCTGGGAATGACAGCAACTCAAGCAAGTAGACTGGCGGAAAACGGTAATCTGTTTCGCAAGAAAGTTCGGGAAGCAACGTCCTACGCAGGATCAGCTGACTAGATGATGATGATGATCCCTCAATCGATTCTGATATCGTTATCTAAAAGACATTAACTTAAATACTAAAATAAAACTTCTTTTATAAAAATCAAATTTTATTAAAATATAACGCTTGATAATCTGACGTCACAAATTATTATTAATAACTTGATACCATTACGCGTAACTATTCATGGGGAGGGATAGAATAAAAGTTATTGTGTGGTTGGTTGTGATCAAGATTATCTCGATGATGATGACTATCAACATAAAGTTTTAATCTATAATTCATCGTCCAGTTATGTTCTTGGGTTACAGTCAAAACTGCCGTATATTTTTTAAAACACGCATTTTAGAAGAAATTTTGGCCAGAAGACCAGTCCTTCAAATATTGCTCAATTAAAATGCCCTTCATCTTGTAAAAAAAACTCTCAAACCTGGGACTTCTTTGAAGACTTCCTTGATCTTCACTTTTGATTTTATTGTTTTGGAGGCGCTTCAAGTCTCTGTTTATTATTGTGTGGTTGGTTGCTGTTGGTCTCCCCAGATATTTGTCTTGACCTGATTGGGCAAAATATACTTCCATGGTTTTCTGAGACACACAAAGACGGAGAGAGACACTGAGAGAGAAAAAAAAAAAAAGAGAGAGAGAGAGAGAGAGAGAGAGAGAGAGAGAGAGAGAGAGAGACTGTGGGAAAAAAAGATATAGAGAGGAAGATTGTGAGAGACAGAGACACACAGAGGCACACAGAGACACAGAGAGAGAGAGAGAGAGAGAGAGAGAGAGAGAGAGAGAGAGAGAGAGAGAGAGTGAAAGAGCAAAAGAGTGGGGAGGAATATCTATTTGTAAACTATCTCCCAAACGGCTGATGTGGAATAACTGCCATGTCAAACAGGTTAAAGAGTTCCCACATGACTCATGAGACATATTGCATCGACACAGACGGAGGGGAAAACAACTTTCTTTCAATTTAGACGGGGAAAAAAACGTTACCACAAAATATAATGATGGATCTATATAATTCACAACTTATATTACCATAATACCCTTTAACCCCAATATTATGTAAGCTATCTACATGTCAAAGGGTCTTTGACAGTATAGGGTTCATCTTAATCTATGAATGTTCGAAGTTTGAGTTTTATCACAAAAAAATTATAGAAGTTTTTTAGACAGAATACGGCAGCATTGCGTAGACACAGACACGATTCCAGACAGGCAGGTGAATAGTACAGGTGTAAAACTTCGGTGCCAGAGATGTCATTATTCTATTTTGGGAGTACATGGGGTGCTCGCTGCATACAAACAAGTCTGGTCCAAATTAGAGAGAGAGAGAGAGAGAGAGAGGGAGAGAGAGAGAGAGAGGGAGAGAGAGAGAGAGAGAAAGAGAGGGGGAGAGGTAGAGGGAGAGAGAGGGGGGGAGAGAGAGAGGGAGAGAGAGAGGGAGGGAGAGAGCGGGAGAGAGAGGGAGAGAGAAAGGTAGGGAGAGAAAGGGAGGGAGAGAGAGGGATAGAGAGAGAGGGAGAGAGAGGGGGGAGAGAGAGAGGGAGAGAAAGAGAGAGAGGGAGAGAGAGAGAAAGAGAGAGAGGGAGAAAGAGAGGGAGAAAGAGAGAGAGATAGAGAGATAGATAGAGAGAGAGAGAGAAAGAGAGAGAGAGAGAGAGAGAGAGAGAGAGAGATTTAATGGACAGAGTCGGGGCTGGATTTACTCATTTGTGTTTTTCCCTGTCGTTTTTTTTTAAAACATTTGTGACCCACGGCGTCAAAATGGTAATATGTCGGAGGGAACCGTATGCCAAAAAGCAAATATGATTATATTTTTTTTTAATTGAGCCTTTATATCGATGCTTTGCGTTTAGCAAAAATACTCACGACATCCACCAGCCGCATCAAACATACAAACATACAAGACTATGTGTAACCTTTAACATTTATAGTCTGATTGATATAATATTTTTTAAGTTGAGCTTTTATATAGCGTAATACCCACTAAACTTGCTCAAAGCGCTTTACAAAAGGTCCCTGACCTACAGCAACACTTAACATGTAGGACGAGACATGACGCCTATTAGGCGATATTACACTTTTTATTCCTACAGAGACAACGCTGTTAACGGCAACGTACTCATTTTACACCTCAGTACGGTGAGAGAATGTGAGTAAAGAGCCTTAATCATGGCTGTCTGAAAACAATAAAAAGAGTTGAGTGACGAGTCACAAAACGTGCCCAAAGCGATTTACAAGGGGTCCTTGGCCAACAGCAACACTTAACGTAATATAGGACGAGACTTGACGCCTGTTAGGCAATTACAGAGACAACACTGTTAACGGTCAGGTACTCATTTTACACCTGAGTGCGGTGAGAGAATATGAGTAAAGAGTCTTTTTCCAGGGACTCAACTATGCACCGCTATGAACCCTGGACCTACCGATTCTTCTTCTTCTTCTTCTTCTTCTTCTTCTTCTTCTTCTTCTTCTTCTTCTTCTTCTACTACTACTACTACTACTACTACTACTACTACTACTATACTACTACTACTACTACTACTACTTACTACTACTACTACTACACTACTACTACTACTACTACTACTACTACTACTACTACGTACTTCTTCTACTACTACTACTACTACTACTACTACTGCTACTACTACTATTACTTCGTCTTCTATCTCTTCTTTAGCTTTAATTTCAAGGTCGCAGCGCAAAAAACAAACCTTGCCACCATCACACCATCACCTTCACCTCCTAACCCCCCCCCCCCCCCCCCCCCCCCATGTCTGCTGCACACTATTCCAACCCATTAAATATACCTCTCTCTTTTTTATTTTTTTATTTTTGCACTATGTGTGCTCACTTGTTAAACCCCTTCAACCCCTCTTCCCCCCCCCCCCCCACCCTCCCCTCTCCACCCCAATTATCCCACACGGTCCTTGAGTGCACGTTAAAAATAACGATTGATGAATTTGCAAAAAAAAAACTGTCTTGTAAATCCTTTTTAACTATATGCAGATGTTGGAAGTATGAAACATACTTGAAAACATAATATTACGCTTCGAGAACCGAATAAGACACTTAGACTTGACACGTTTCAGAGTCATACCCTTGTTTGGATAATAATGCCCACAACGAAATCTAATGCTGCAATGCATTTAAGTAAAATATTCACAACACCGTCAATCCAAATAAAACACACCAATTAAAAAAAAACTGTGTAACCTTTAAAGTTAATAGTCTAATTGAAATAATTTTGTCTAAAAATCATAAGTACTGAGTGACGTCAACTTCGTTCCTTCTAATATAAACAGAATTTCGATGTCCAGTTGAAGCGATGGCAATGTCTTGCAACAAAACCAATCGATTTTCAGCAAGGTCAGTGACCGAACTGGTGACAATCATCACAATCCCAGTATCGGCATCACGTCCTTGGGTAAGATACTTTACATTCATTTCCAAACCTCACTTATTTGTAATTAAGTACCTGGTTATTGATAGATACGGTTATTGTTAGAGCGCTAGCTCAAAAAAAGGACGCATTGCAGGCAACTTGCACCGTATGAAATGCAATTTTAGTTCCATGTGGCCCGCTTGGGAAATAAACAAACCATTGTGTAGCACATTGAGCATGATGCTTATGTGGAGAAAAACACATAATAATTTATCTATATTTAGTAACCACCTTCTACCAATGGAATTTGTGTGTTTTGGACTTTTTTTCTAAATTTTACTTCGTGACATCGTCCAAAACAATCTCTGACCGAAATAATAAAACGGGAGTTGTGTCACTGTATGTCTGGAGTCTGACCGATACAGGGAATTCCAACTTTGAAGTTCTCTAGCTCTGTCTAGAAATCGGTTACGCTGAGAAACAGATCGCGTGATGTTTGATGTCGTTTGCGTAGGCCGTTATCGAGACATTAAACCGTTGAAGGCAGGGTTGGAGTTTACTTTACTTACTTACTTACTTACTTCTTACTTCTTACTTGCTTGTTTGCTTACTTTCTAACTGCCGATCATGCCTGATAGCGTGTGGAAAAACAACAACAAAGGACCTCCACTTCCTGTGTACGTGGGCCTCATCTTCAGGGATCTCCAGGTCTTCCCCACCCTCTCATCTCTCCCCGCACTGTTCTCCTCCAAGTTGCCCAGGGCCTTCCTATTCTTCTCTTTCGTCTTGCTTTTACGTGATTAAATTAACATTTCTCCTATCCGATCATTTATCCGAATCTAATCACACGGGGCCGCGTGGTCTAGCAGTTTGGTCTTTGCTTTCGTACTCGTAAAGGTACCGAGTTCGACTACCCACCGCGCTGTGTGACCTTGAGCTAGCCTTTTCGCTTCTGTGCTGCGGCTGACGCCTGTGTTATTCCAGTCTCCCTTGTAATAGACCCTAAAGACAAATTTCCCATTGGGAATGATTAAAAGGAATGTTTATTATTATTATTATTATTATTATTATTATTATTATTATTATTATTATTATTATTATTATTATTATTATTATTATTATTATTATTATTATTATTATTATTATTTATTTACGGTATAGCAGTTTGACTCCAGCACCATCGAAGTTATTGACTGTTCTGTGGTTGGAAATAATTACCTCGTCAAAATCATATAAATAATCGACTAACTTATTAACCATTCATATGTTAGAGTAAACCCAAACCCCTCTGTTAACGGGTTAATATTGATGAAAGGCAATGCCATCAATCAACAACGGCGACGACGACGATGACGACGACAAAACAACAACAAAAACAACAATAACAAAAGCAACATTACCATCATCGACAACTTCAACAATTTTTAAACAGCTGCAACACGATCACGATAATCAAACCAAAGAATTATGCATACCCCCCACAAACAACCAACACACACACACACACATACACACATACACATACACACATACGCACCCACGCTCTCTCTCTCTCTCTCTCTCTCTCTCTATATATATATATATATAAACCTCCCCCGCCCCCTCTCCTCCCCCCCCCCCCTTTCTTCCCCCCCCCCCTCCCCCCCCCCCCCCCCCTTTCCCCCCCCCCTCCCGACCCCATTATACCCTCCCCCTCCCCCTTTTCCCTCCCCCCCCCCGCCGCCGCAACCACATTCCACTACAATATCACACACACACATGTACACACAACACACAACACACCTACACGCACACACACACACACATACACACACACACACACACACACACTCAAAATATAAACACGAGAACACATCACAAAACACATCAAAACTAGTCACCACTAAGCAGCGAAACAACGTTAGTTTGGAGTTCTCTACGGACATTACTTACAAATGGATTCTGCGACTGATGAAGTGGGAACACAGAAACGAAATCGTCTTGGCAAGAATAATGTGAGTGAAAATTTACATTTATATATATATATATATATATATATATATATATATATATATATATATATATATATATATATATATATATATATCCCTCCTCTCTCTCTCTCTCTCTCTCTTCCTCTATCCCTCTTCTCTCCTCCTCTCTCTCTCTCCCCCTCTCTCTCCACTCTCTCCTTCCTCTCTCTCCCTCTCCTCTCCCTCCCTCTCCCTCTCTTCTTCTCTTCTCTCACACACAAACACACACACATACACATACACACACGCTCTCTTTCCCTCCCTCTCTCTATCCCTCTCTCTCCTCCTCTATCTCCTCTCTCCTCCCTCCTCCTCCCTCCTCCTCCTCCCTCCTCCTCCTCCTCTCCTCCTCTCTCTCCTCCTCTCTCTCTCCCTCTCTCTCTCTCTCACTCCCTCTCTCTCTCCTCTTCCTCTCTCTCTCCCTCTCTCTCTCCGACTCTTTCTCCCTCTCACTCCTCCTCCTATCTCTCTCCCTCTCTCTCCTTCTCTCTCTCTCCCTCTCTCTCTCTCTCTCCCTCTTTCTCCTTCCCTCTCTCTCCCTCTCTTTCTCCCTTCTCTCCTCCTCTCTCCCCCTCTCTCTCTCCCCTCTCTCTCTCCCCCTCTTCTCTCTCCCTCTCTCTCTCCCTCTCTCTCTCTCTCCCCTCTCTCTCTCTCTTCCTCTCTCTCTCTCTCTCTCTCTCTTCTCTCTCCCTCTCTCTCTCTCTCTCATGGCTCTGAGGAACCACAAACCAACAGATCCAGCAATTCAATCACTCTTGGGTGGACACACGAATGTGATAACACATCCGCTGCAAAAGATACTGATACAATTCCTCAATATTAATACATTTCTGGGACTTCACAATATTTTTATCATACTATATATCATCGATTCATGGTGGACGCAAAATAAAAATCTAACCATATTATAATTAAAAAAAAAATTTTTCAGCACGCAGGAGACCTGTTGAGAGAAGTGTATAAATTACATACTTAATGATTCCATCAACATTTTTTGTTTGTTAACATCAGTAATACGATTATTTTACTCCTCTTACAAAAGACCATATAATGTATGATATACCAGACTCACCATATTGTCGTATTTACAAGTATAATTTATCAATCTACCTTTAAGCTATCTTTCTTTCTTTTCTTTATTCTCTCAAAAATATCAATATTTGCAGTCATTGTAAACTAAATAGGAAGGCCACCGATGGGGATAATGATAATGGTTGTCGGTGATCATTATTACTCTCATTATTATTATTATTATTATTATTATTATTATTATTAATTATTATTATTATTATTATTATTATTATTATTATTATTATTATTATTATCAATATCGTTATTGTGATTATCATTATATTATTATTATTATTATTAGTAGTAGTAGTAGTAGTAGTAGTAGTAGTAGTAGTAGTAGTAGTAGTAGTAGTAGTAGTAGTGGTAGTAGTAGTAGTAGTAGTAGTAGTAGTAGTAGTAGTAGTAGTAGTAGTAGTAGTAGTAGTAGTAGTAGTAGTAGTAGTATTTATTATTATTATTATTTTAGTAGTAGTAGTAGTAGTAGTAGTAGTAGTAGTAGTAGTAGTAGTAGTAGTAGTAGTAGTAGTAGTAGTAGTAGTAGTAGTAGTAGTAGAAAGAGCAAGAAGTCATATACGTCTTCATCATTGTGGTCGTCACCACCACCATCACCATCATAATCGTCGTCATCATAGCCGAAATCGTCATCATCATCATCATCATCATAGACGGCACGTCATTGTCATCGAGTTCAACCCCTCAACGTAAGTACAACGATCTAAAGATAAGAAAACAATACCATCTTCCCAATGACTGCTTTTATCACGATGACATTGCAGCATCATCAGCTCAGCATTGTCACTTTCTCGTATCACTACTATTCTGTCGTTTTTTTAAAAACCCATATTCTAAAATTTGGCCAGAACACTCGTCCTTCAAATTTCTATCGATTTAAATGACCATCATCTTGGGAAAAAAAACCTCTCAAACCTGGGAATTCTTGATGTCCCAGGTTCGAGAGTCTTTTTTACGCCAAGATGAGCGTCATTTAAATCGACCAATTTTTGAAGGACGAGTTTTCTGGCCAAATTTCTAAATATGTGTTTTTCAAGAGCACGGCAGTATTAGCGTCACGCTTTTCCATTCACAGACAACTCTCATGTATTAATAGCTCTCTCTCTCTCTCTCTCTCTCTCTCTCTCTCTCTCTCTCTCTCTCTCTCTCTCTCTCTCTCTCTCTCTCTCTCCAGCTCGCTCGCTCACCCGCTTGCTCACCGCCGTTTTACCTGGTCTTGTTTAATTTAATAAATAACCAGTAAGTCGGCATATCATAATTATTGTGCTCGCCTCAGTTCAACATGCGCTGTGTCCACTCGTGGTGTATGAAGTAATTTGTGATTCCCTAGATGCTTTTTTTTTTGCTATAATATTACAAATCGTTTTCTCCATTTATCGTTTTAGATGGTAATTTGTTAGTTCCGATTGTCGTATAATGTTGTAAAATTTATAGGTTTTGTGTTTAATCTAGGATAACAGCGCTGATTGTGCATCGATAACGTATCAATAGTTATGTACGACGTGCATTTATGTGCAGATCTGATTATATTAATAATGGGATCATTGATGTAGAATGGAAATCTCTGTAAAAAATGACGCAAAACATTGTCCATTACAACAATGCTAAAATAGGCCCATAATTGGGTTCGGATGTCAGACCTGCATATATGTACACATCGGTTGTATGCTAAATAGATTTTTGAAATCTACTTGTGTTTTATGTTACGTGTACATCTTATATTCGAGAGAGACAAAGGGTCAAAGGGTATAGAGATTTAACTTATGGATCAGGGAATTAATATTTTATTATTTATACGTGAGTGGACAGATTACACAGTTCTAGTGCTTTCGCTTGCTAATCTCTATCTATCTATCTATCTATCTATCTATCTATCTATCTATCTATCTATCTATCTATCTGTCTGCCTATGTGTCGGTCTGTCTGTCTGACTGTCTATCTATCCATCAATCCACCTATCGATCTATCTGTCTGTCTGTCTATTTCTGCCTTTCTCTCTCTCTCTCTCTCTCTCTCTCTCTCTCTCTCTCTCTCTCTCTCTCTCTCTCTCTCTCTCTCTCTCTCTCAATGAGTTTTGTTTTATTTAATTTTCAGAAAACTTTTACTTAAAATCGAT
>NC_088364.1:20263837-20276337 GCF_034508935.2 Berghia stephanieae
TCTATTTATCTATCTATCTCTTTATCGATCTATCTATCTATCTATCTATCTATCTATCTATCTATCTAAACGTATATTTATCTATCTCTCTCTTTTTCTTTCTCTCTCACTCTCTCTCTCTTTCTTTCTTTCTCTCTCACTCACTCCCTCTCTCCCTCTCTCTCTCTCTCTCTCTCTCTCTCTCTCTCTCTCTCTCTCTCTCTCTCTCTCTCTCTCTCTCCGTCCCCCAAAATGTCTTAGACCCCATGCCATAAGATTATCGATCCACGACAGTGATTGGAAACCTGTGTGTCACAATGCACTGTGTCGTCAGATTGATTTCCCGTATGCCAAATATAAATTTCTGGCCAATTTACTTATAATGTCTCACCCCCTCTTTAAGTACAAATCAATCAATTAAGGCATTATATAATACGATAAAAGTATACTTTTATTTAAAATGACCAAGTATTCAACAACACTTTTTTCAAACATTTGCACTGAAAATTGTTTTTCAACATACATATATATTTTTTAGTCCATCAATTTAGCAAATCAATCACGAACGTTCTGCCAAATCCGAATCAGGGATTTAGGAGAGTAACATAAACTATGAACTGTATGCGTTTGTACCGGGGTCTCATCTACGAGCCAATACTTACTATGGTCACACAATCGTTCTGTAAAGACTAACAAGGGTGTGTTACTTCTCTGGCGGTGTTTTCTCTCGTCGTGGTGATAATAGTTATGATCATCATAATATCACTAAATCTATATTGAGGCAATGTTATGACTCGGTTCTAATTCCTATGCAAGGCACGTCAGCGAGTACGTAACATTCAAATAGAGAGGAAATAGCGTGTTGTCTTGTTCGATTCACACCTGGATTTGTAGATTGTGCTGTTGTTGTATTATTATTGTTATTATTATTATTATTATTATTGTTATTATTATTGTTATTATTATTATTATTATTATTATTATTATTATTATTATTATTATTATTATTATTATTATTATTATTATTATTATTATTATTATTATTATTATTATTATTATTAATTATTATTGTTTTCTATCATTATGTGCAAAATGAACTATTCTTAGTGGAGAACAGTTGTGATTAATTTGGTAAGAATAAATTCATGTCAATATTTACGTCTATGTGCTGTCTATGTCTTATGATATAAACTCGCTTCCGGATGGGAAGGTCCTGAGTTCGAGCCTTATTCTGCGCATAGTTGAGTCCTTTGAAAAATGTTCATTACTCACAATCTCTCATCGTACTCAGGTGTATAATGAGTACCTGGCCGTAAACAGCGTTGTGTCTGTCGGGAAAAAGATTGTATGATCGCGGAACAGACGCCATGAATCGTTTTACATTCCACGTATTACGATTGGTCAGGAACATTTTGTAAAGCGTTTTGAACACAATAGTGGAAATTGCTCTATATAAAAACTTAGGGTTTTTTATTGTTTATTGTTTGTTTGATTGTTTGTTTGTGGAATGAAAGAAAATAGAGAAGAAAGAAAAAAAAACTTTAATTTTACTGAACGTTGGATCTCAATGGCTGACATAGGGGTAGAACAATGACCTCACATGATAAAGACCGACTTCAATCTCCTATGTAGTCAATATTGTTTCTGAACCAACTCACCCCCCCCCCCCCCCCCTCACGCACACACACACACACACACACACACACACACACACACATCTCCTGTCCACTCAAATGTGTGTGGTAGCTAAGTCTGTCGGACCTAACTGAAAGTGCTTCTTTGTGTGACAGACCAATGTCCTGTCCAGGAAATATCTAATGTCGGTTTAACTTGACGCTGTGAAAACCGAGATAAACTTCAGCTCTATAATAATTTGTCTCATGACTGTGAAAGTATACTTGTTTCGAACATGGACATATACAACTTTGATGATAAATGATGATGAGATGATGAAAATAATAATAATAATAATAATAATAATAATAATAATAATAATAATAATAATAATAATAATAATAATAATAATAATAATAATAATAATAATAATAATGAATAATAATAATAATAATAATAATAATAATAATAATAATATAATAATAATAATAATAATAATAATATAATAATAATAATAATATGAATAATAATAATAAAAATAATAATAAATAATAATAATAATAATAATATATAATAATAATATAATAATAATAATAATAATAATAATAATAATAATAATAATAATAATAGAAGAAGAAGAAGAAGAAGAAGAAGAAGAAGAAGAAGAAGAAGAAGAAGAAGAAGATAATAACGCAATTTATGTATCGTGTATGACCCTAAAGTATTATAAGCTCCAACATCCATCCATTCCTCCCACTCTTCTCGAATAACATTTAACTAAGAAAGTGTACTTTTTTCCTGATCATCTGAAAATCCAGTCTTTAACGCTTCTACGTCCCTTTTGTTGAACCAGTTAACTGTCGTACTCTGGAGAGAGAAAAAAGCACGTATTTAAAAATTTGGCCAGAAAACTCGTCCTTCAAATATCATGCGATTTATATGACGATCATCATAGCAAAAACTCTCAAACCTGAGAATTCGTTGAAGTCCCAGGTTTGAGAGTTTTTTGCCAAGATGAGGATCACTTTAATTTACTTGATATTTGAAGGACGAGTTTTCTGGCCAAATTTTTTAAGTACGTGGCCTTCAGGAGTACGACAGTTAACTGGTTAACTAAACCTCCCTATCGCGTGTTTATCATGTCAAAACAATAAGGATTTCTCCAACCCTTCAAAGGCGGGGTTAGCTTCTACTCTAACTCACTACGGTTCTATCTCACCATATTCTCAAAGAGAGCAGTCACAGCGATTCGATTAAATCCGAGTCGTAACGTTGTAAATACTTATATTTTCTCGCTGTATTATTTGTGTATTTTTTTTTAATGAGCTTTATATAGCGCAATATCCACTAAATGTACTCAAACCGCTTTACAAGGAGTCCCTGGTCAACAGCAACATTTAACATGTAGGACGGGACATGCCGCCTGTTAGGCGATATTACAATTTTTCGGACAAAGACAACGCTGTTAACGGTCAGGTACTCATTTTACACCTGAGTACGATGAGAGAAAGTGAGTAAACAGCCTTTTCCAAGGACTCAACTATGCGCCGAGTGCGAGGCTCTAACCCAGGACCTTCCGATCCGAAAGCGAGTATCAGACCACAAGACCACATAACCACATTCGTGCTCAATATTATCAAATTAACAATGATTGTTGTTTATATAATTTTGATCAATTGAATCTATGCATGAAAGTTACACAGAGCATTTAAAGGTTGTTAGAACATAATTTTAGCTCTTAAACGATACGATACGATATGTTAGATATAATAATAGGTTCAATTAGTGTAAACACGAACCGCGCCTGTTAGGAGTTAATGTTCTACATGTGACATGTGTTTATCGTGGCTGTGCAATGAATTTCTCATTGAAGGCCTAGACAAATATCAAAACACACGTGTTTGTCCACTCAAAGAGACAGAAGATAATTATAATAATATAATAATAATAATAATAATAATAATAATATAATAATAATAAATAATAATAATAATAATAAATAATAATAATAATAATAATAATATAATAATAATAATAATAATAATTAATAATAATAATAATAATCATAATCATAATCATAATAATAATAATAAAATGAAGAATGATGATGATGATGATGATGATGATGATGATGATGATGATGATGATGATGATGATGATGACGACGATGATGATGATGATGATGATGATGATGATGATGATGATGATGATGATGATGATGATGATGATGATGATGATGATGATGATGATGATGATGATAATTATAACGATAATAATAATAATGATAACAATAACCAAATTCCGAAAATTGAATTTAAAGTGAACATGGTAAGGATTTCAACATTTGGTACTTAATTGGGGTAAGAAACTACAAACATTCTTTTTAATGGGGCGTAGTAATCCAAAAACATTTCATGATTGAGCCATTACAGTTATTATTCAGTATCTCTATCACCACGACAAATACTGGATAGAAAAGGCAGGTTATATAATATTAGAGATGACCTTTCATCCATGTTTCAATTGGAACAAAGAAGATTTTTCAGAACTTTGACACGAGTTCGCTTCATTAATCACAGTGCTTTTAAATGTTTATATCGATAATATTATGATTTGTCAAAGTAAGAATAATTATTTGATTCAGTCGCATTATTTTTATGTTGTTTAATAAAATTGTACTTTAAAAATCTTAACAAATTTGTAGCATTGGGAGGGAAGGGGGGGGGGGGGGGGGGGGGGTTGGACACAGAGGAGAGATGCCACTCCCCAAAATCAATTTCAGTCTACCAAAATCATCGAATCATTGTCGACATGTCATACAAAGAAGGCAAAATACAGTATTTAACTATTTTGAGGGGAATTATTTGAGTTGTCGGACCGGGATTTAGGTCAAATGCAGACAATAAATTCATAATTCGAAAAATCGTTTTATACCGTTCTGTATCTTGATGTGTGTACGATGTTGATGCACTATTTCGATATATGTATATTGATGTGTGTACGATGTTGATGCACTATTTCGATATATTAATCGATGCTATAGCAATCAAATAAATGGTTAATGATCGAGGAAAATAACAGCTGTTGTTTTCTAAGAGTCATTTCTTTAAAACACAAAATATTTGTAGAGCAACTACTCCCTGAAAAGAAAATTGATGAAGCCATATACAACTAAAATGTTCTATAATATTAAGGTTAAAATTAGCAGATTGCTTGCATCACTTTTTAGGAGTAGGGTACATTCTAATTTAAGTTGAGTGATCAGTAAACATTATAGTGAACTTATGGTCTTTTGTGTAAAGCTTTCTACGCACCAGTTATGGAAAAAAAGGAATGGAGATGTACAGGGTGTCCCCAAAAAGATGTATAGACACACGCATGAAGAATAATTGTAACCGTGGAATTTTATAAAATTTAATTATTTTATGTTTTAAAATATTTGAAAGTATAATTTTTTTTCACTGAATTTTAACTACATTTAAAGATAATAATTGCATTTTTATTAAATCTCATATTTACAACGATTTTGATTTCTAGGTGCAGCGTGGCTCAGTGGTACGGTCTTTGCTTCCTACCCGAAAGGTACCGAGTTCAATCACCCGCCGCTGCGTTGTGTGGCCTTGAGCAAGTCACCTCACCCTATTCACTTTGCGGCGCTGCTCTGCAGCTGACGCCTGGGTTATTCCAGTCTTCCCTTGGAATAGACCCTAAAGACAAATTTCCCCTTGGGGATGAATAAAGGGAATTCTTTTTTTAATTAATTTTTTTTTTTGGGACACCCTGTATATACATATCATCAGTTCATCTCTCAAAGAACTCTGATCATACTTATATAGCATAAAAGTTTATAAATTGATATTTTTAAAAATAAATCGACTGTTTTGGTACCTCCATTATGGCTTTAACTCACTCAATCCTAGAGATTTTTTGTTACTTTTCAAATTTGGAAAAAAATGTATTAAAAATGATTATGTGCATAGATAGCTTTATTCAACTACCATTAACATGTAAAAAATGAAAAACATTAGCTTTGATACTACGCCTATAATTTGTCTCAGAAAAATATAATAAATAGGCATGGGGTAAAAGTAACCCAGGTAAACTACGGATATAGTCGGTGTTAGGGTTGAGTGAGTTAAGTGTGTCGCCGTAGTTTTGGTATATTAATATAATAAGAAAGAGAGGAAGAGAGAGAGAGAGAGAGAGAGAGAGAGAGAGAGAGAGAGAGAGAGAGAGAGAAAATAAGTAGGAGTGAAATATCTGTTCAATGTTACAGTTATCGTTTAACGTTATAACAAGTGTAACTAAATGACAAATTGCCATATTTATGGACAATAAAGATCTATTATTATTATTATTATTATTATTATTATTATTATTATTATTATTATTATTATTATTATTATAAGCTCTATTAAACACCATCACAACAACGACGCCAAATGGAGTCCAATGACCATAAAGCCGTGGGATTGTAACTAACAGGACAATAAGTGTAGGGTAAATGTGTCACGATGACGTTAGCACCATAATCATTCTCCAATTTATTCCCTCTTGTGATTTTTTTTTCAATTTGATCCTTTTAAAAATTCCTCTTTGTAATTATTGATTATATGCATTTTGTAAGCCATTTGAATTGAAGTATACGGGGATTTGATTGAGTCAATTTCGACATAGATACTATGCTTTGGACTTTTAAGTAATGTCAATCTGTACACAAGGTCAGATCACTTATCATCTATTTCCTACGTGTACATAATATATGCAGGTCTGACACCCAAACCCACTTGTGGGCCTTGTTTAACAGTTTTAATGAACGATATTTTGTGTCATCTTTTGAGATTTCCATTACAACAATGAGCCCATAAGAAATTGCGTTATCAGACCTGCATCAGACACGTCGCTACAGTCTTTTTTTTTTTTTTTTTTTTTGGTTAGCGATGAGGCGGCAGAAGGAGGTTCTGAAGACTCATAATATGTGTAGTATTTGAACTTTTTATAATCCACCATGGCTCAGCGGTACAGTCTTTGCTTCGTACCCGAAAGGTACCGAGTTCAATCACCCGCCGCTGCACTGTGTGGCCTAGGTCTCGGCCTAGCTCAATTTGCGGCGCTGCACTGTTGTACCAGTCTTCCCTTGGAATAGACCCTAGAGACAAATTTCCTCTTTGGGATGAATAAAGGGAATTTTATTTTATTTATTTATTTTATTTCATTTATCTTCACTTAAGCTGCCTTTGAAGTGGTTTGTAAGCGTCGCGAATGCCATAAAAGCTTTTTAAACTTTGCAAACATTTCATTCATTCATTTTTTTTTTATAACTAATTTCATTCTATTTTTTTATTCGATATGTACTCTCTTAACCTTTCGGTGTTTATAAATGTTTTATACTCGTCGAGTTGACAATAAACAATCTGTAAGTCTACTGCTGCTCTCTGAAAAATACACGTTTTTTTATTTTTAGATTTAGGCCAGAGAACTCGTCCTTCTAATATCGATCGATTAAAATGATCATTTTGTCAAAACCAAAAATCCTCTAAAACCTGGGACTTGCAAAGTCTTTTTTTCTGTTTTGCTTTGTTTTTTGACTTTGTTTTTTATTGTTTTTTTAAATTATTATTTGTTGTGTTTTATTTTCTTGTTTTTTTTCTGTTTTTGGGGGGTTTTTTTGTTGGTTTTTTTTTTTTTGTTCTTTTTTTTGTGTTATGTCCCCCCCCCCCCCCCCCCCCCCCCCCCCCCAAATGAGAAATGAGAGTCACCTTAATCGATTGATATTTGAAAGGCAAGTTTTCTGACCAAATTTTTAAATGCGTGTTGCATCAGGCCACGGCAGCATGTATTATATATATATATATATATATATATATATATATATATATATATATATATAATATATATATATATATATATATATATATATATATATCGTTCAATCATTAATCATGTCGACATACATACTCAACCAAGTATACAAAAATACCAATTTAAATCACAACGCATTCAATTGTGTATTATGGACAGTATGCATTACTAATGGTTGACCTAGTTTACCGTCAGAGTAAAATAATACACGCTGAATCGAGGCGAGCAATGATGATGTACTATATACTCTGAATTTGTGATTCTTTTTTATTATTAACTATAAACCTATCCCGTGATCGTGAGTGCATATTGTGTGCGTATGTGTGTTGTTGTGTGTGTGTGTTGTATTGTGTTTGTGTTTGTGTGTGTGATGTGTGTGTGGGTGTGTGTGTGTGTGTGTGTGTGTGTGATTGTGTCCTAAGTTATTTCTAAAACACCCACTCCCGTTCTTAAGTGACAGCTAAAGGCGCGTATGTGTATGTGTGTGTGTGTGTTTCTCCTTATCGTTTTCTCAAAAACGTAAGAAACAAATAGAACAGACAAAAAAGCAAATAAATAACTAGATAAATAGATAAATTGATATATAAATAAATAAAGAATGAAAGGTATAGGTTAAACGATAAATAAATAAATAGATAAATAAATAAATAAATAAATGAATATATAAATAAATAGATAAATAAATAAATACGTAAATAAATAAATATATAACTAGATAAATAAGTTAATAAATGAATAAATGATATCAATATTAATTCATCTATTGGACACCCACGGATTGACCATGTTCAAAGCGCATCAGTCTTCCCAATCCCGCCATCAGCCAGGCACTCAATAAAAATAAGTTTGATTCGTTGATTTATCTCCTATTCTAAAAGCAAAATGAAGATTATTAAAGTTTTGAACATGTCGTGTGTGTAGATCACAATATCGTGATGCCATTAAAAAATCATTAAACATGGCGTCCTTAAGGCGCTATTACATTGTTTTCCCAACAGGTCAGGTACCTACTCATTTTATAACTGAGTATGGTGTGAGAATGCTATTGCATTAGTAAAAAAAAAAAAAGATAATAATAGTAACGATGAGTATTGAAATTTTAGCTTCAAATTATTAAACGAAGACAGATACTGTGGACTTTTCGGGTTTCCCCTTTATCAACAAAACATGATGAAGGACACACCAGGGACCAGTGTTTCATTCACCATGTTTTGTTGATAAAGGGGAAACCCGAAACACCCACAGCATATGTCTTAGTTTAATAAATTGAAGCTAAAATGTCAATACTAATCGTTATTTTTTACTTCGAGCTTCAAGCAGCAGCATTTTCATTACATTTCCATTACATTAGTCAAGTACATTTTTGTATCGTATCGTGTCGTTAAAGAGCTAATAGGTTCTAAAAATATTTAAATGCTCTGTGTAACTTTTATGGATAGATACAGTTTATCAATTATATAAACAGCATTCAATGTTAATTGATAATATTGAGTATTAAATATCTACTACATAAATAAGTGTCATAGTCAATATTTATAGTATAATTAATTCTATTTACGTTCATTTGGCATGTCTAACTTTGTACAGCCAAAAAACTAGAGGTGCCAAAATGAGCCAATAAGATGGAGAGAAAGATAAAGTGAGTAAATGTGACTCGTTTATAAGGGAACAACACAAAAGAAGGCCAAAGACCGAAACATCCTTTGTTTTGTGTTGTTCTCTTATATATGAGTCACAGTTACTCACGTTATTTTTCTCTCCGTCTAACTTTATACATTCGAGAGTTTCAAATAATCGATATACAAAATGCAATAATATCCAATGTTATGTTAGATTATTCATCAAAATCAAATTATGAATTATTAATATTATGAATCCAAGGACTTTCACATCAAAGAGAGAAACCCTGTTATCGGTCAGGTATTCATTCTATAGATGAGTATGGTGTGATGATAATAATATTATTCAAGAAAATTTACCAACGACTTAAATTTTCGCTGCCCTAATCATAGCGGGACTCGAACCAGCTACTTACAGATCATACACCGAGTGTCATACCACGGGAATGCCAAGCCGTTTTGACCTAGGTTGTCAAAACATCTCTAAGCCGACACTTCTTTGAAGTCTGAGATTTCAGCCTTTTTGACAAACGGCTGTCATCTCAATCGATCAATGTTTAACCCGTTGACTCCCATACTCTGGAAAAACACGCATATAAAAAATTTGGCCAGAAAACCCATCTTTCAAATATCGATCGATTTAAATGACCCTCATCTTGGCAAACTTTCTCAAACCTGGGACTTCACCAGGTCCCTGGTTTGAGAGTTTTTTGCCAATATGAGGGTCATTTATATCGATCAATATATGAATGACGAGTTTTCTGGCCAAATTTGATAAAACTTGTCTTTACAGAGTACGACAGTTAACTGGTTAAAGAGAAAACTCTCTGGCCAATATTCGTTTCAATGCATTCTGTCAGAATACCATATATACCATAGTGAGGTACCTGAGAAGGTTGAGCCATAAATTATGGAAGTCATTCATCGTTTGATTATTGCCGAGATTAGAGTTGTCAGATTTTTTTTATTGAAGTCTTTGTATTTTTTATTTTCGGTTACAAAAATAACCTACCATATCTGTTGGTGAATTCCACTGTCAAAATGTCGGAAATATGATGTTATCATAATCAATACTAAAGTGCATGATTTTTTGTAAAACTCAATTGTTGTTTATATTTTGACATTTCAAAAAAGAAATATTGTTTTATGCTTTAAAGCACCATTCAAAAAGGGACCAGGTACTCTTTCTACACCTGGGTATGCCGGAAAAATGTGATCAAAGTGCTTTCATCAAGGACATTTTATGTAGCTCTTCTTATTAGTTTCTTAGTTTGTTCTTATTACTCGGTTTCTGTGAGATTCGAACCTTAGACCCTGAAATCGCTAACCGAGTGTCAAACGACTAGACCATAAAAACCCAAAATTGACCCTTGAACTATTGTTTGTCATCGACAGATTGGAATCATCGTCGAGTGGTGGCAACATCCAAAAGGTCTCCAGGAAATCAACGATCAGAGACAGGAAAGATTCCAGAAATCGCTCTGTCAGTTTAGACTGGTGAGTTCGTCTATTAGCATCAATCAAAGTCAACATATTTGCAGGTCTGATAACCTAGCGCAATTATAGTACTGTCTTCATTTAACATTGTTGTAACGGACAACATTTTGCGTTGTTTCGAGAGTATTTGCATCACGACAATGAGCCCATAGCAAGCTAGGATATCAGACCTGCAAATAGGTACACGTTGGTATAAATATTTACTATTTTTTCCTCGAAAAAAATGAATTTATAACACGAATATGTGCATTTGTGACTCGTCGTCTGAATATGGTATCCAGTTAAATGACATAATTGTTTGAAAATATCAAATTGAGAAATTAAGGAGCAGGGACCAGTGTAGATAAAGATCTTAACAAGTGTGTATGAAAGGTGCCAGACAAAAACAAACAAAAAAAAAGAAAAATAAACCTCCCAAAAAAAATCAGTCTATCTCGACTAGGGATCGAACCTCAGACTTCCTGATTATCTGTCAGACGTGTTACCATTTCATCACAGAGGTTCCCGATTGTTGGGACAATACCCTTGTGAAGAAGAATAATATAGTAATTAAAAATATCTCAACTACCGGGAACCTCTGTGGTGTCTGACTGGTAATCAGGAGGTCTCAGGTTCGATCCCCAGTCAAGGTAGACTGATTTTTTGTTTGGTGTTTTTTGACTTGTATTTTTCTTTCTTGCTTTGTCTGGCACCTTCTATACACACTTTTTCAGTTCTTTAATTCAAATAAAGTTGAAAATATACTTCAATTGTAATTCTACTCACTGAATATAAGTTAGAATGATTTGCTTCTTTTTTTTTTTTTTTTTTTTTTTTTTTTTTTTTTTTTTTTTTGTATATCACAAAATTTAAAGAATTATTTTTATTAGTGTTAAGAGAAATTAATGCTGTGTTGTAGTAGCCCTTCAGAGCCATGAGGCCCATGGAGCCGGAGTTTATCCCGGTTTCTATAGCGTGAAACGGGCAATAACAATTGCTTAGATAGGACGCTAGTCTATCGCAAAGTACTTTCAGTTAGATCTAACCGACCCAACCAGCCAATCACTGCTGGGTGGACAAGGGGTCAGAAAAAATCTCGAGTGCACCCGGGATCGATCTCGGTCTCTTTGATTGTGAAACGAGTGTTCTACAAACTGAGCTATTGGGACTTCCTCCGCCCCCCCCCCCCCCCCCCCCGGGCACTGTGTTGTACAGCTTGTTTTGTTTGTTGTTGTTTTTTTTTCAAAATAAAATTGTGTATATCATGTTCCTTATTTCTTTTGACTTAATTGTGAAAAAAATAAAATTCAATTCTTCTTTCTTTTTTGATTTACGGTCTGATGGTAAGTGGAAAATCCGGAAAAGGGTCGGTAAGAATTCAATTATTATTTTCTCTCCTATAATTTATCGTTTCCAGCGGGGATGCCCGGACGATAAAGAAGAGAAGCTCGTACTCCGAGGCAGAGGGAAGCAGCAGGAGGAGAGATATGATGAGTTATATACCAGCCTCCCCTAGTGCACCAGCTTTCCTCGGGATGAAGGACGGATTTGCTGCCGGAGGAGGGGGTGGTGTCGGTGGAAGTGTTGCCGGCGGTGGTGGTGGTGGTGGTGGTGGGATTGGGTTCGGTACCCACAGTCCACAGACTACCAAAGACATTCGTGGTTTGACATGTAAGTGCGACTATTGATGTTATGCGGTTAGTTTAATTACTCACAGTATCGGCCAGCCGGATATACATACAATACCAGCACAACAAGACTATAATTTATAACCTAAAACATTTATAGTCTTTAAGTACAATAACAAAGAGCTGAGTGAAGTCAACTTCGTTCCATCCATATGGTCTGGTGGTATGGCACTCGCATTCTGATCGTAAGGATCAGGGTTCGAGTTCCGCTTTGAGCGGCGCATTGTTGAATCCTTATAAAGAATCTTTAATCACACTCTCT
>NC_088364.1:20281337-20296337 GCF_034508935.2 Berghia stephanieae
TTTGGCCAGAAAACTAGTCCTTCAAATATCGATCGATTTAAATGACCCTCATCTTGGCAAAAACTCTCAATCCTGGGACTTCGCGAAGTCCCAGGATTGAGAGTTTTTGCCAAGATGAGGGTCATTTAAATCGATCGATAATTGAAGGACGAGTTTTCTGGCCAAATTTTTAAATATGGGTTTTTCCAGGTACGGCAGTATGGTCCCTCCAGGCTTCAGAGCGTGGAATCGAATTATGAAGACTTGTCACCGTATGAGATTTGAGATGCATATCTGGGTAAGACTGACGGCTCTAGATTGAAATGTCCGAGGTGGTCTGGTCTACTGGGCTGGGGTATTTGCCGCTATGGGTCATGAATGTGGGTCAGTGGTATCTCGGACCAGGAAGATTTGGGGAAGGTGGGAGAGAGAGAGAGAGAGAGAGAGAGAGAGAGAGAGAAGGGAGAGAGGAGGAGAAAAGAGAGAGAAGAAGAAGTAAAGGAAGAGGAGGCAGAGAAAATAGAGGGCAATGAACAATAGAGAAAGAGAGAGAGAGAGGGGGAAGAGAGAAGAGAGAGAGGAAGAGAGAGGAGACGGAGGGAGAAAAAGGTGAGGAAGAAGGTAGGAGGGAGAGATGAGGAAAAAAAAGAGAGCAGAGAGAGAAGAAGATCAAGGAAGAGAGAGAGAAAATAGAGGACTAGTGAGCAATAGAGAAGAAGAGAGAGAGAAGAGAGGAGAGGAGAGAAGAGGGGGACAGAGGAGGAGAGGAGGAGGGGATTAAGCACAAAGAGAGAAACAGAAAAATGTTTCCTGTAGTCAATTTATCTGTTGTTGTTGTTGTTAGTATTGTGGTTGACGATGTGTTTTTTTGTCATTCTTGTTAATATTGTTTATGTTGCTGCTCCTGTCGCTGTTCCTGAAGTTGTTGTCGATGATTAGGATTGTCGTCGTGATAGTTGTAGTGTTTTGTTATTGTGGGTGGTGGTGATGACGACGATGTTGATAGCGATGGCGTTGTTGTCAACAGTGAGTGGAAATGATAGTGTTTTTTGTATGTATGTGTTTTTGTGTGTGTGTGGGTGGGTGTGTTGGCGATGATATTTGAAATTTTTTTAAAACTTTATCTGTCACGTTTTCATTTTTGTTTTGGCTTGTTTGTCTGTATGTGTGTGTATTTGTGTGTGTGTGTGTGTGTGTGTGTGTGTGTTTGTGTGTTTGTGTGTGTAGTTATTTTTGGTTGTACTGTAATGAGTGACCCATAATATACCCAAAAATACTATAAATTTGTCAAGGTGTATATATTGTTTAAATCATCATATCATTGTATTGATAAAACAACGGAAACAAGCATGCCTCCGATATGTTATTCAACAGTTCAACAGTTTTCGTCACACGAGCCAGTGATTATAATCATTGACAGGCTTCGATCTATTCTCTGTGATCGCTGACGCGAGGCGTGTGTATTTGATGTGGTCGTTCGTGAGGTGGGTGTAGTTGTATACGTATTAGGCCGTTCACTGCCGACCGTTAACCATTCGTACCACCACTTCACTGGCATTGAAAGAAAAATACACGTTCTTAAAAGTTTGGCCAGAAAACTCGTCCTTAATCGATCGATTAAATTGACCCTCAGCTTTATTTTTTTTTTAAACTCGTAAATCTGAAAATTCCTTAGTCCTAGGTTTGAGAGTTTTTGGTATTGATTTTGTATTGTTTTTTAATCGATCGATATTTGAAGGACGAGTATTCTGGCCAAAATTTTATAAATGTGTTTTATTTTGTTTTGTTTTTTAGAGTAAGGCCGTTTTGGCGTTCAGGAAGAACCAAGCAAAACAACATTGGCCATGCTTGATTGGGTCCAGGAATTTATTACTTGCCGAGACTAGTGGTTCCCACATACCATTAGTCGCTTTATAGTTTTAAAAATCGTGTCAGGCGTACACGTTGTTATGTTCCTTCATATTCAGACTTGTAGCCATAACTTTACCCCGGTTTCTGTTTGTTTTTTTTTAATGAGCTTTTTTATGTAGCGCAATATCCACTAAACGTGCTCAAAGCGCTTTACAAGGGGTCCCTTGTCAACAGCAAAATTTAACATGTAGGACGTGTCATGACGCCTGTTAGGAGATATAACAATTTTTCGGACAGAGACAACGCTGTTAATGGTCAGGTACTCATTTTACACCTGAGTACGGTGAGAGAATGTGATTAAAGAGCCGTTTCCAAGGACTCGACTATGCGCCGAGCGGGGCTCGAGACCCAGGACCTTCCGATCCGAAAGCGAGTGTCATACCATAAGAACACAAAGCCGCACAAGTAGGTGTCAAGTTAGAATCCAAAAGTGTCTAAAGCGCTGACAAAATCGTTTTGAAAGAATTCGAACAAAACACACCACGGCAATTTCGTCTATTCAGTTCTCCAGATTAGGATCATCCTGCAAATTATTATCTTTTCATTCTTTTGAAAAGGAAAACATTTTTCTTCATTATAAAAAAGCTTTTCATAACTACAAAAAAAAAAGTCTGAGATTTTACCAAATTTGAAATTTCAAAGATTACAAGGAGAGGGGAGGGGAGAGGGCTAGGTGCTCTGGCTAAGGTTTTTTATGACTTACACACTGTTTGCCTGTGAAAAATGGAGAGCTGGCAGCTATAAGAGATAAAGTTAGAAAAGATGTCCATGTGCGAGATAAATGAAAAAGATGTCCAAAAATGAATAAACAAATCAACAACCCTCCAATCAGCTGATGATCGAATCTCAGATATTCTGCCTGTCAAGCAGACGTCATATTATTCTCACGTCTTTAGAGGATACAACCATCGGATTAATGACAGCTTTAGACTTGGATTACACGCGTTTTTTTTTAATCCACTGTTATCCATGGGAGCGTAACAGACACAATTAAACTGTATTACCTTTGTAAGTCGTGATAACACCGTTTTAATCTCTCGTATCTTTATTATAATATCGTTGAACATCGTAATCGGTTTAAATCGCCCCCATTCTCCTGCCTCCAAGATCAATTTAAAGTAAAATGCATTTCAACGAGCTGCTATAAATAGAAATAGATATTTTGTAAAATGTCGAAATAGAAATCTCACCTAGGGTCGTTGACTTTTGGATTATCGGAATGCGTTTGATATGATAATATGTAAATTACATCTTGTGTTTGGTTTCTTGAACTACGAAAATAGTTCTAATTTCCTCATACTGATCATTTTGACTTAAAACGTGTTTTTTTTTTCAGAGTATTTCATTCGGACATAATATCAAATTTATATGGTGGGTCACATTTATAAAAATAACATGAATTGAGCTTTTTTGTATACGCTATATCCACGAAATATGCTTAAAGCGCTTTACAGGGGGCTTCTAGCGAACAGTTACACTTAACATGTAGGACGAGAAAATGAGACCTGTTAGGCGTAGCCATTTGAGAAATGGAAGAAAGGGGTCATGATGAAATGCTTTTTTAAAAATGGATTTTTGGGAGTTCAACCCGGGTATTTTGCCTTGCTATCAGTCGGTATTACACAAGGCATTGTACCGAGTAGTCACAATTTTCTGACTTGAGCAAACCAGTCAGTACTGCCGTAGTCCGGAAAACCCCATATTATTTTAAAATTTGTCCAGAAAACTCCTTCTTCAAATATCGATCGATTTAAATGACCCTCATCTTGGAAAAAAAAACCTCTCAAACCTGGGACTTCGTGAAGTCTCAGGTTTGAGAGGTTTTTTTCCAAGATTTAAATTTAAATCGATCGATATTTGAAGGAGGAGTTTTCTGGCCAAATTTTAAAATGATATGGGTTTTTCCAGACTACGGCAGAAGTAGTTGGGTTAATTTAGCTGTAGACGATTGCCGTAACAAATATATATAAGACTTACTAATCGGATTAACCCAAAACCTGCCGTATCCTCCTGAGCTCGGTTGTCTTCCGTCAGCCCCGAAAACACTAGATCCGTTCATCTATTATTGTGGCATATATCTTTTGTTCCTTGGCCGGAGGACACAATGATGTTTGATCCGATATACTATAATATTAGTTTGGTCCTATATTATGTGGCTCATGTTTGCAAGTGAATGAAGTGCTATTGTGGATTTTTCATGTGTGGGATTGGGTATCTTGTTTCATACCAAAGTTTTCTTCATTTCCTGACGGAAGCTCGTGGTGCTTTTGTCTATCCGCATTGTGGGTATTGGTGCTGTTTCATTAGTCTTAATTTTTTTTTTTTTTTTTTTTTTGGGGGGGGGGGGGGTCTGTCTCAAAGTGATTTTCTTAATTATATTAATTATAATTATATTCTTCATGTGTGTGTATACGACTGTGTATATTAGCGTGTCTGTGTGTATGTGTGTGTTTGTGTGTGTGTGTGTGTGTGTGTGTGTGTGTGTTTGTGTGTGTGGTTTTTAAACTCAGATATACAAATGAGTGATTTTTAAAAAAACTTTTGTCGTTTGTCTGTTTGGTAAAATTGCTTTATAGATATCAAAACCAAAACTCATATTTTGAATACTGTTAGTTAACGACAGGAAAGACTCGTTATTGTGTCTTCAATTTTCTCAGTTAAAAAAGTCAAGCGAATAAATTGCAGCAATGTGTTTTCTTAGTTATATAAATTACTTTTTAATGCTTTTGAGTGTTTTTAAATTTGCGGCTATGGCTGCCCTTACCACCACCACTAAAACCATAACCACTACTACTACTAATACTATTACTACTACTACTACTAATACTATTACTACTACTACTACTACTACTACTACTACTACTACTACTACTACTACTACTACTACTACTACTACTACTACTACTACTACTACTACTACTAATACTACTACTACTACTACTACTACTACGACGACGACGACTACTACTACTACTACTACTACTAATACTATTACTACTACTACTACTACTACTCCTACTACTACTACTACTACTACTACTACTACTACTACTACTACTACTACGACGACGACGACGACTACTACTACTACTACTACTACTACTACTACTACTACTACTACTACTACTACTACTACTACTAATACTACTACTACTACTACTACTACTACTACTATTACTTCTACTTGCTACGACGCAATGATGATGATGATGATGATGATGATAATAATGGTAATAATGATAATAATTATAATGGTGGTAATGAAAAAGTAGTAGTAGTAGTAGTAGTAGTAGTAGTAGTAGTAGTAGGAGGAGGAGGAGGAGGAGGAGGAGGAGGAGGAGGAGGAGGAGGAGAAGGGGGAGGAGGAGGAGTATAGTACGACCTCCACTGCTGATAAAACAATAAAAAAGTGAGTAATTGAATAGTATGACCCTATGCTTGGGCAATGAATGAAGCAATATAGCGGGCATAAAGAATGAAATAGTCTACATAAAATCATAAAGTGTGAGTATTTTGTGATTTAATTTTATCATTTTTTTTGTTTATGTACAGGAGAACGAGAAACAGCTTAGCCATTGGGAATTCCGGCATCGACTTTTGAAAAGGATGAAAGCTGGATACGATCACGCCCGTAAGTATCTGAATTCATAATGTCATCAAGGATCTGTCGCGTCCTGTCATTGGTTTTTTAAAATATATTTCTTGTAGTCCTTCAGAGCTATAGGCTCATGGATCCGGAGTTTATTCCGGTTTCTATAGCGTGAAACGGACAACAGCAATTGCTTGCTACCCTTTGGGTAGGGACTTCCACGAAGTATAAGACTTGACCGATTTTGCTGCAAAGTCCCAGGTTGAGTTTTTCAAGGACGAGAGTCATTTAAATCGATCGATATTTGTAGGATGTGTCTTCTGGCCAATTTTTTAAGGACATGTTTTTTTGTTTGTTTTATTTTTTTTTTTTTTTTGGGGGGGGGGGGGGGTGTTCCAGAGTACAGCAGTTAACTGGTTAAGGCAAACAACACTATCGTACTCTGGAAAAAAAAAGCCATATTTTAAAATTTGACCAGAAAACTCGTCCTTCAAATATCGATCGATTTAACCCTCTTCTTACTTCCCATTTTCAGGATTTTCACCAAAATTCAAACCCAACTCTAACACAAAAATAATTTTTTTTTATCCCTCAGACAGACATAATAGCAGTAAAATTCTTGCAATACATAGTTTCTTTAGCACAACATGCTCAACAACTCACTTTTTATTTTCTTTAAATTTGATGATGTACATAAGATAAAGGTTGGTTGTATCGTATCGAATGTGACGATTTTCCTATAGTTGGTAAGGAGAGGGTTAAACGACCCTAATCCTGGCAAAAACCTTTCAAACCTGGGACTTAAACACTTGAATGATCCGTGCCTTATCGTGTACTTGTATTATAAATCTATTATTGAACTCCATTTATTATCCCGGATAGGTTTCCCTGGCCTCCCATAAGTGGGCAGGGTAGGGTGGCTCTTATTGTGTCTTCTTTCCCCTGATATCTGTTTTCCAATTTGCTTTTTGTCTTTGTCTTGGAATTAAATTACTTGGTTTTGCCCTGGCCTAGGCCGTAGTGTTGGCTGGGAGGGGAAACATTCAAATTCATAGTTGTTGTTTTGGGAGAGGATATGTTTTTCCTTGTAAATCATCTCTCTGTTATTTATTGTTATATCTGTTATTTTGAATGTATAATATAAGCATTTGAGTGCATTCCTCTTTGTGGGATCTTGTGCTGGTGTCCAGGTGAGACATTTAGGTGACCTCAAACTAAGTACATTGATAGTGTTCTCTTGAAATCTACATCGGTTCCGTTTTTAAATCTTTCTTACTTTTCCCCCCAAGTCCTTTTAATTGTAAATCTAGAATCTTTTCACTATCCGATTTTCTTCCTTTTTACTGGCGCTGATATGACCTTAAATGTTTTAAAAACAAAAAACAATCCCAATTTATCGGTTATCGAAAGGTGTAAAATGCTTACCGTCTATCCGACTTCTATCTTTCACTGAAAGATCATTACTATGCTAACTATTCTTTTCTACTCCAGCGATAAATAATTTTTACCGTTTTGTTTATTTGTTTGTTTTGTTTTATTTTTTTGGGGGGAGGGGGTTGTTTTGTTTTGGTTTTGTTTTTGTTTTTTGTTTGTTTGTTTGTTTTTGGGGGTGGGGGGAGGGAGGGTTTTTTTTTTGTTCTGTTTTGTTTTGTTTTGTTTTTGTTTTTGTTTTTGTTTTGTTTTTTGTTGTATTTTTAAAGGGGAGTTCTTTTTTTTTTGCGAGGAGTGGGGGATGTTGTTTGTTTTGTTTTTGTTTTTTTTTCTTAAAGGGGTTTGGAAGGGGGTTGGGGGAGGGGGTATTTTTGTTTGTTTGTTTTCCTTAGTTTTTAACAATTATTTTTTTCTTTTCTTTCTCCTTATTTGTTTTTTGTTTGTTTTTGTTTTCTCCCTGCTTTGTTTTGTTTTCTTTTGCTCTTGTTTGTTTAACTTTTCTTTTGTTGCTTGCGACTTCAAAGAAAATGTCAAGGACGTCCCAGGTTTGAGAGATTTTGATAAAATAATTGTCATGTTGATAGATCGATATTTCAAGGACGAGTTTTCCGGTCAAAATTTTTAAAATGTGAATGTTCATAGTAGATCTATAATAGCTTGAACGTCATCAATCGACTGGTTTAAAAGTTGAAAGTGTTCGTAATCACGATCAGATTTCCCTCGCGTTAATTTTCTGATATTCTATTAGTCTGAATCCAGGTTAGGTTGCCAGCTACCTATTTTTATGCTGATTTTTTAAAATAGCTTTTTTTCTATTCGTTTGACATAGAAATATCAAAAAAGCATTTTGCTTATTTTCACGTTTGTTTTTTCTCAAAATACAGATTTTCTTGGATTTTTTCTTTTTCTTTTTTTTTTTTTTTTTTTAAGGGCGGAGTATATTAATTTGCAGGAGGTAAATTATTTTCTAGAAATAAACACTGATATCTGTCGTAAGAATTTCACATAGCACAGCGGCTTTGACTCGAATCCAGTGTGTTTTTGGTTACAGGTGACTTGTACTTTTTTGTTTTGTGTAGGTCTAATAATCCAAATGGTTTTATGCTCATTGTTGTAATGAACATATTCTTAAATCAACGCAAAACGTGGTCCATTACAGCACTGTTTAATCAAGCCCATAATTGCGAATTGCCAATTTGCTATGGTGCCTCCGTGTTTCTAAACAACAAATTAGCGCTGAGTTCGAGGGGTTTTTTGGGGGGGTTTTTTTACCGATATGCAAGGCATTTGACATGGTGATTGTTTTAAAAATTAAAATTAAGATTCCAACTAAAGGCTGTGGGAAATGGAATCAGTATCAAAGATGTTTGTTTTTCTTTTTAAATTCTATATATTATCACAAATTCCTAGGCTAAGAGGAAAACTTATGTCAATTTATTTCCACTTTCTTTGGCATTTATCTGCAAACTGTTTGGCATTATTTCAAAATAACTATCTGGTAGTCATTTCATGGAGTATCGTTGACATCGACTGAAATATAACAAAGCGTTTTGTTTCATCATTTGACCCCAGCTAACAGTTCAGACAAAAGCGTCATCCTCAATCGATAGCTCTCTCTCTCTGAAACGTTTCGGCATTAGTTTTAGTTCGTCATCAACGACCTTCGTCGTTTTGAGGCATATTGAAAGTTTAATGCTGATTTTAGATTGATTATGTAGAACTTCCGTACAAAATGTCGTGACGTGAACGACTATTCTGCCGTAATGTGAATAATGGTCGTATCGCCTAACAGGCGTCATGTCTCGTCCTACGTGTTGCTTTTGGTAAAGCGCTTTGAGAAAGTTTATTGGATATTCTCCGCTTGTTTGTTTGTTTTGTTTTATGGGGGTTTTTTTCTCTTTATGTCTTATCTTTATTTTATTTTGTTTTTGTTTATGTTTGTTGTTGTTTATTTAATTTTTTTTTTCTTTTCACGTTTTTAAAAAAAAATTGGCCAGAAAATTCCTCCTTCAAATATCGATAGCTTAACACTCTTAAACCTCATCCACACTCGAGTCGAATTGGGCAATGTGTGTTAAGTGCCTTGTCCATGGGCATACTGTCACTAATCCGGCCACTGACCACGTTGAACAACGCTTGACTTTTGTGACAAAACGGGACACCATACCGCTGAGCCACCGACCACACAAACTGCTCGATTGAGGCGATGGGTCACTTTTGTGATTACAGCTTTCACTTAAAAAAAAAAAATTGAGCATTTATGTAGAGCGATATCCACTAAACGTGTTCAAAGCGCTTTACAAAGGGTCCCTGGTCAACAGCAATCCTTTACATGTAGGACTGACTGGGCATGACTCCTGTTTGGCGATATTACAATTTTTTTCGGACAGAGACAACACTGTTAACGGCTATGTACTCATTTTACACCCAAGTACGGTGAGAGTATGTGAGTAAAGAGCCTTTTCCAAGGACTCAACTAAACGCCGAGCAAGGCTCATACCCACGATCTTCCGATCCGAAAGCGAGTGTCATACCACTAGACCACATAGCCGCACGCCGCTAAATCTAAAATGAAATGCAAAGGCACGCACAGATGGCTCGAGGGATTTCTTTTCCAGTCAAATCAATTCAATAATTATTTTTTTGTCCACATATGTTACTCATTTCATATAGGTTGATATGAGAAAAATATGATAATTAATGTTTTTCTCATTTTAACCGACAGCTTGTTTTTTTTTTAAATCGTAATCATTAATTATGTGGCAATTGATATTGAATCCATTGATATTACCCATTTTGTTAATAACAAAATAGACTAGACCGAGAAAATACAAGACTAGTGGGGCTTTGCAAGGTCCCGGGTTTGAGGGTTTTTTGCCAAGAGGAGGTTCATTTAAATCGATCGATATTTGAAGGACGAGTTTTCTGGACAATTTTTTAAATACATGTTTCTCAAGAGTGCGGCAGTTAACTGATTAAATTAAATCACACCCCATACCATCCCCAATCCATCCACCCTTTCCGTCTCAACCCCTTGTTGAATCAGACGCTACCATTTCCCGTCTCAACCCCTTGTTGAATCAAGGACTACCCTTTCCCGTCTCAATCCCTTGTTCAATTAGGGACTACCCTTTCCCCGTCTCAATCCCTTGTTGAATCAAAGACTACCCTTTCCCGTCTCAACCCCTTATTGAATCAGAGACTACCCTTTCCCGTCTCAACCCCTTATTGAATCAGAGACTACCCTTTCCCGTCTCAACCCCTTATTGAATCAGAGACTACCCTTTCCCGTCTCAACCCCTTGTTGAATCAGACACTACCTTTTCCCGTCTCAACCCCTTATTGAATCAGAGACTACCTTTTCCCGTCTCAGTCCCTTGTTGAATGAGACACTACCCTTTTCCGTCTCAACCCCTTGTTGAATCAGACACTACCTTTTCCCGTCTCAACCCCTTGTTGAATCAGAGATTACCTGTTCTCGTCTCAACCCCTTGTTGAATCAGACACAACCCTTTCCCGTCTCAACCCCTTGTTGAATCAGACACAACCCTTTCCCGTCTCAACCCCTTGTTGAATCAGACACTACCCTTTTCTCGTCTCAACCTCTTGTTGAATCAAAGAGTCTTGATTTTCCTCTGCTCCACTTTCGTTTTCTATTTATTTATTTTTTGTTACGTGATTTAATGAGATTACGACCAGCTAAAGATAGTAACGATTATGATGGCCTGTATCGATTTCGACTCACGCCAGCCGACAGAAAGGCGTGATGTATTTTTCAATGTTAAGGACAACTCATAATTGTAATATATGTTATTGTGTTGGGCTTATTTGGGTGTTGGAAATTGAATTTAAAATGAATATTATGAATCTTCAACTTTAATGGTGTTCCTTTTTATTTGAGGAGAAAAAGATTAATTATCATAAATCAACTTTCATAATTTTTTTTTAATTTGACTTTAATTATACTTGTCATTAGATCTACGCGATGTAATCCCGATTGGAAACGAAGAGTCACACATAGTTCTTGTTGTATTTTTTGTTTATTTGTTTTGTTTTGTTTTTGTTCCTTTGCACATGTTTTGTTTCTTGTTGTTTGTTGGTTTTTTTTTGTTTTGTTTTTTTTTTTTTTGTTTTTTTTTTTGTTGGTGTTGTTGTTGCGTGTTTATTTGTTCGTTCGTTCGTCTTTTTGTTTGTTTGTTTTGATTGTTGTTGTTTTGTTGTTTTTGTTTGATTTGATTTGGGTATTTTTTTTACTTTTGTTTCTTTCTTTCTTTTTTCTTTCTGCTGGACGTAACCATGGAGAAATATGGGGACTGAAGGAACCGTCGCTAAAGATAGTATGCGCTCGGCTAAGAAGCTCACAACATTACCATCCGGAAGTATAACGGAACATCACACAAACTATGTGTAATATTAAACGTTTCTAGTTTGGTTAATAAAGTAAAGTGATAATTACTCATAAACGCGGATGGCAAAAAACGATAACAAAGACCTGAGTAACGTCAACTTCGAACTATCCATAATATTATTCGGGTGGTTAACTGAGTTCTTGGATTTGTGGCATCGTTGGCCAATCTCTCATCTTGCGTATTGAGTGTTGAGAAAACTGTTACTTCAAATATCGAGCGATTGAAATGACAAATTGATAAATATTTGACAAATACTTGAGGCTTTGAAGAAGTCAAAATGAAGGACCAAAATGAAAAAAAAAGTGTTTTGTAAGCGTGCGGCAGAATAGCTCATGCATGTAAATACATGCGAGTATGAGTGAATTTATAGATATATATATATATATATATATATATATATATATATGTGTGTGTGTGTGTGTGTGTGTGTGTTTGTGTGTGTGTGTGTGTGGGTGTTACTTTTGGGGATGAATTAAATGCTCACCGACTTTTAAATATTAGAAAAAAAGAAATATATATAATATGTGTTATTGCTGCTGGTTCGATCGTTACCAATGATAACTGTAAAGTCAGCATACACGCGATTATTCACACCTCGATTTTTTCCTGTCTTATATTCTATTATATTATTATTAATATTATGACATTGTGTCGACGGGTCTTTCTCTAATATAAACATGATTTGAGCGACAGCCGACAGTGGTTATTAATAGATATCATTTAATTCAATTCAGCTCTGCCTTTGTATCGGTGACAAAATTAACCCCGTGGGTGCGGGATTCGATGTTAGCATAATATCCTGGCATCATCCCTTACACGGGTTTTTGTTTGTTTTGGGTTTTCTCACAGAGTAATTAGGACGTCGCAACGATGAAACTCTCGCTTCACTGAAGGCCTTCGCTCGTCTCACATCACCGTCATGAGTCCCTCTAGGTGACAAACGATTCGTTTTACATTTATACCCAAAGAAATAAAAAAAGAATAATGGTGATATGAAATAAGGTCAGTCCGTCTCACTGTGAAAGAGTTAATTATTAAGAGTGAGCTCAGCCAAAGGATGAGAGAGAATGGCTATTGACTCACTTTCCGATCTACGGTCTAGTAATATTCAACAGTACATCTCATCTTTGTAGGTGGTGAATATTCAATTTAAATTTCGATTCAATGAGCGATATTCCTTCTCGTTAGATTCAGTGAAAATCACAGTTAACGACACATGTCATTGTAGAGCTTTGACAATGTAGTGGATTATTTTCTTCTGTGTAAATGCCAAAATTTGAGGTGTTATGAATCTTTTATCTTATTTCTGGACTTGCTTTAAATTATCGCTAATTTTAAGAGTTAAATTGTGCCGAGTTTGATCGAATACAGGCGTTCATTCCACAATGCGGTTTATCTCGGTTAAGTTTAGGCAACTGAACCTCTTGACGTATGGGAAGTTTTGTTTGTCCGACTCTTTGTTCAATCATTAATTTACTTCTCAACTCTTTCAAAATTTGCCATTATAAATCTAGCTGGATTTTTGTTTTGTTTTTTGTCTGTTTGTTGTTTGTTTTTTTTGTGTGTTGTTTTTTGTTTTTGTTTGTTTTTTTTTTGTTAATATTAATAATAATAATAATAATATATAATAATAATTAATAATAATCATATTATAATAATATATATATAATATAATATTATAATTATTATATAATTAATTAATTAATAATAATAATAATAATAATAATATATAATAATTAATAATATAATAATATAATAATAATAATAATATAATAGTATCTAGTAGTAGTAGTTAGTATATAATATATAATAATAATTATATTTATTATATAATTATAATAATAATAATAATATATTATAATACAATAATAATAATAATTAATATATTTAATAATATATAAATAATTATATAATAATAATATAATAATAATAATAATAATAATAATAATATAATAATAATAATAATAAAATATAATAATAATAATATGTATATAGTAATGTGTAGGTAGTAGTTAGTATAGTAGTTATAATTAATAATAATAATATATTAATAATAATATATATATAATAATGATGCTCTCTCTCTCTCTCCATCTCTCTCTCCATCTCTCTCTCTCTCTCTCTCTCTCTCTCTCTCTCTCTCTTCTTCTTCTTCTTCTTCTTCTTCTTCTTCTTCTTCTTCTTATTCTTCTGCTTCTTCGTTTTGTGGAAACCTCCAATATTGTCGAGGATCACTTCACAGTTCTCTCTCTCTCTCTCTCTCTCTCTCTCTCTCTCTCTCTCTCTCTCTCTCTCTCTCTCTCTCTCTCTCTCCTTCTCTTTCTTTCTTTCTTTCTTTCTCTCCTACATGATCTGCTATATTTTTTACAATTATCCCCCACACACATGTCATTCTTTGACCATTCTCATTTTGAAGACATGTCGTAGCCAAAGACTTCTCACTCGCTTAAAGGTACAGTCGCGTACTAGATATATTAGAAAGAGAAGATAATATAGGGAAAATTTTCTCTCGAAGCAGATTGGTGGATGGGTGCTCCGCTTTTTTGTGATAAGCACTATAATATCAAAAATATGATTTGTTCTTTTTTTTTTTTTTTTTTTTTTTTTTTTTTTTTTTTTTTTTTGGTATTGTCAAAAGCATTTTTTTTTAAATTGATCCAATAGATTTTAGTAAGTTTGTCTTCGTCTTTTATTGTTGTTCATGATATTTCTCCACTTTTTTTATGGCTCCATATGTCAAAAGTACCCATCATTATTTTTATCCAGGTTCAATGCCATACATGAGCATCGTTCCCATTGCATATTAATAATAATATTATGTTTCAGCAGGGTAGTGTGATACTGCGATCATTGTGGTCTTTGCTTTGCAACCTTATTATAGATAGTTCCAACCCCGAAACCCCGCCACGTTGTGAAAATTTAAGCAAATCACCGCGGCCTTGACCACTTCCTAACGCTACACTGCGGCTGATGCCTAGGCCATCCCAGTTTTCCCTTGGAATAGACACTAGAGAAAATTTACCCTTATGGACGAATAAAGGGAATTTTATATATTCAATTTTTTTACATTAAAAAAAAATAAAGCATTTATATGGCGCAATATTCACTAAACGTGTTCAAAGCGCTTTACAAGGGGTCCCTGACCAACAGCAACACTTAACATGTAGGATGGGACATGACGCCTTTTGGGTGATATTACAGTTTTTCGGACAGAGACAACGCTGTCAACTGCCAGGTACTCATTTTACACCTGAGTACGGTGAGAGAAAGTGAGTAAAGAGCCTTTTCCATAGGGCTCAACTATGCGCCGAGCGAGGCTCGAACCCAGGACCTTCTTTATATTGATTTATTTTATTCCTGTGCAGGTCCACCCGAGCCTCCAACCCAGGTGAGATTGCACGTTGCCAGCGACAGTTCTCTCTTGGTGACGTTTGACGAGCCCCAGCGTCACAATGGAGCTGTGGTTACCCGATACAAAGGTGAGCCAATCATTTATGGGCAACCGTTTAGTATAGCCTTTTCATTGGTCTCGTCCTTCTTATTCTCTTTTATACCTCTTTCTCCTCCCCGCCTTCTCTTAACCCCTTCCTTCTCTTCCTCTTCCACCCCACCATTCTTCTCCTTACCACCCCCCCCCCCCCCCCCCCCCCCCCCCTCCTTCTCTGCCTGTTCATATTTTTC
>NC_088364.1:20301337-20308837 GCF_034508935.2 Berghia stephanieae
TCTTGATATACAATACAAAAAATTGTATAAAAGGCCTAAGTCAGCATTATTTGGCTCACCTGTTTGTCCAGTGATTTTCCTCAAATGAGTTTATTTTCTAAAACTCTCTGAATTAAACTAGTAAATTTCAATGAGCTGTCAGGATCCCCTCCCCCCTCCCCATTAGGGTGACAAGTTCCCATTAAATTCTCTCAATCGGACCATAAACGTTTACGGTTACATAGTAGTGTATATTGGTACGATCGATCTGGTGGACAGAACTGGTGAGTATTTTACTTTTACGAACATCATCAATAATTCCTTTACTGCATTTCAGGAAATGGTCTTGTACAATCAAGTCAACTCCAAAGCCTTATCCAAGGGCCTGTACTTGGGTTACGTCAAACTCCAGACTTCCCTCGATGTTCTTCGTGTCATGGTGCCCAACAAAATGCCCAGCTGTATTCCCTATGTCAAAATCAAGGATTGTCCGAATGTCTCCAAGTAAGATATTATAGTTATCATTTATGACCCATTGGGGTCCCATGAGTGTGTTTGTGTGGATTGTCCCAATGTCTCCAAGTAAGATATTATAGTTATCATTTATGACCCATTGGGGTCCCATGAGTGTGTTTGTGTGGATTGTCCCAATGTCTCCAGTAAGATATTATAGTTATCATTTATGACCCATTGGGGTCCCATGAGTGTGTTTGTGTGGATTGTCCCAATGTCTCCAAGTAAGATATTATAGTTATCATTTATGACCCATTGGGGTCCCATGTGCCCACTTGAAAATTTTAAAAATCGTAGTTTTTAGGAGATAAATATGGTAGTCGCTGTAACTAACTTTATAGAGCAACAATTTACTTTTACAAAGAATAAAATAACACTTCAAAATCTTAAAAATTATCTAGTTTGGAAACAACTTTCCTTTTCAATAAGTTTTAATGAATTTGAGATATTCGTCAAGTTCTGAAACTGGGGTAAAAATTTCGTAATTCTACGATTTTTTGTAGTAATAGACAGGTCTGCATGTATGTGTGTGTGTGTGTGTATGTTTGTTTGTTTCATTTGTTTGTTTTGGGGTACGTTTATTTTTATTGCTCTTTAGTCAAAAAGGAATAATTAATTAACGATATTATGATAAATCTGACTTGACATTTTTTTTTTCTTTCCAGAGAGGAATGGCAATGGCTCCATCAATTTGATATGGACAATACCGAGCGTCCAGCCATGACTCCAGTTCAAGAACAGTTCCAACGTCTTTTATCTGATGCTTCCAAAAAACTATTTCACCAACTTGGTAAGGATCGTCTTATCATTATTATGTTAACTATCGTACTCTGGAAAACTCGTATTTAAACATTTGGCTGGAAAACTCGTTCTTCAATAAATATTGATCGATTTAAATGACTCTCATCTTGGCAAAATGTCTCGGACATCATCATCATCATCATCATCATCATCATCATCATCATCATCATCATCACTATCATCATCATCATTATCATCATCATTATCATCATCATCATCATCATCGTCGTCGTCGTCGTAGTCAGTAGTCATCATCATAATTATCATCATAATCATCAGCGTCATCGTCATCGTCATCGTAATCATCATCCTCATCATCATCATCATCATAATAATAATAATAATAATAATAATAATAATAATAATAATAATAATAATAATAATAATAATAATAATAATAATAATAATAATAATAATAACAACAACAACAACAACAATAATAATACCATAGTGCGTTTAACTATCCCGCTGTGGAAACCGGGATAAAATGCTGTCTCCACGGGCCTCATGGCTCTGAAGGACTGGACTTAACTATTGATCCACCTAACTCGGAATCCATCTCGTCTCCATTCAGGTCTTCCAGACAGCACGTTCTGTACCCACCGTATCTACGACCTGGAAGTCCTGGAACTGTCGCCCACGGTCAGCATGGTCCTCATCCTGCCTTCTATCGAGGACATCTGTATCGTGCCGGGACGGTCCGACACACTGGCCGAGAGAGTGGACTACACGTTCCTGCCTGTCCAAGTCTTCGAATCCAGTGAGTTTGTTGATTCATTTATGTTATCTATTTATTTATTTATTTTTTTATTTATCTTATGGTAAAATAAAGCGTGTGGTCATTTTATATTGTTTGTTTGAGTTTATTTATTGTTTTTGCTTTTGTTTTATTTTGTTTTGTTTTTTGTTTTTGTTCTGTTTTGTTTATCAGTCTGTTTGTTGTTTGTTTGTTTTTGTTTTGTTTTGTTTTGTTTATTATTTTGTTTTATTTGGGGGGGGGGGGGGGGAGAGTGGGGGTTTTTTTTGGGGTTGTTCTTTTTTTCTTTTGTTTTTTGTTTTGTTTTGCTTTGTTTTTTTTGTTTTTTTTTTTCTTTTTTTTTTGGGGGGGGGGGGGGGCGGTTTTGTGGGGACGGGGATTGTTTTGTTATTTTGTTTTGTGTGTGTGTGTGTGTGTGTGTGTGTGTGTGTGTGTGTGTGTGTGTGTGTTTCGCCCCCGATGACACCAATCATTCGCGTTAGTGCGAGTACCATAAGAGGCTGCTGCCAGCAGTATGTGTGTGTGTGTGTGTGTGTGTGTGTGTGTGTGTGTATGTGTGTGTGTTTTATTAGCATTTTTTATCGTTGAAATTATTTTGTTTTTCTACTTTTGTTTTATTTTGACTTTTATTATGCTCATCTCCTTTGATTGTTTTATCTTTCTTTTTTTTTTTTTTTCTTTTTTTTTTTTTTTTTTTTTTTTTTTTTGTAATACTGTTATTTGGTGTTTTAATAAAAAGAAATTTCATTTAATGTTATTTCTCAAAACGCATTTCTTTCTACCACCTCCAGTACACATGAACGCCTACCTACCCGAGATCTTCAGTCTCTACGCCAAGTTGTCTGCCATCGTGGAGATGGACGGGGTGCTAGCCCAACAAGGCCACAGAGAGGTCAGTTCTGTTTTTGTGACATCTACAATACTAGGGATGAAGAAATGGAGAATTGTGACCCACCAGCATATATTTCTTTATCCATGTCTATCTGTCTATACATCTATTTATCTATTCAGTTATCTCTGTCTATATCCATCTATCCATCTATTTATCTATCCATCTATCTACCAATAACTGCTTTGCTCAGTATGAGAAAATTTGAGCACTTTTCAATAGGACCAGCCATATTTTGAGAGTTCGCTCTTGATATCAATGCATCTGTCGAAGATCCATTTTCACATGCATTCAAAATGCTTTCGATTGTCCCAATAACTCCGTGGTAGAGCAAGCAAAGGGGCTCATCGGTCTCAGGTGCCGTCAACATAATAGTTATTGGGTCGAATGGTCTATTAAAATTTGGCGGAAAACACTTTGCCATAGGCTCATTGTCCTATCCAAAGAGCAGCAAGCAATTCTTATTGACCATTTTTTCAGCTTTATGTGACTAGACTGCTGTATTAATATCCTCAGCCTTAAGTAAGCTCATCTCGAGGTTGTCTTTCAAACTCCATCATTGCATATTTTGTTTTGTTTCCACACAGGCCTTTTCATCGGAAGAAATCAGTAAAGCCAAAGAGCAAGTGGAAGTGACGTCACATATCCAAACGAACCTTGACCGTGTTTGGAAGTGTGCCAGATGGATTCGAGACATCACCACTTACGCCAGGAACAAAGAAAAGAAATCTGGCATAGAAATGCTGCGAGTTGTTTCAATGCCCAAAACAGACCCCACGATCAAAATACACAACAATAACAATATAAGCAACAACAATAATAACAACAATAACATCAGTAGCCTAAACAACAACCATCACGCCAATTTTTCTAGTTTTAGCAATGTTTCTCCTCATATCGGCGGACATCAATTTAGTTTGAACGGTGGCCACAGCATTAGTCATACTTCTTCAAGTCTTCAAAACAAGCTCGCAAGAGCAGTTGGTAGTTCTAGTATGGGTTTGCCCGACGCAAAGACAATCAACGTCATCAAAGAGCGACGAATCGCGAAGTTTTTTGATCCGACCAACGAAGAAAATCCTCATAGCGCCGACAGCATTAGTGTTGGACACTCTATTGTACGACAAACCAGCAATGCCTCAGATGTATCTCAGTCTACTCAGCAACAACAGCAACCACAACAACAGCAGCAATATCAACTTCACCATCCCCAACAACAACAACACCATGCAAAATCGTTACCCGTCTCCCCGGTGACATCTCAAATCGGGGCAACTCATATCTCCAATCACGGGCGAATCTCGTCTTCTTCATCTTTATCCTCATTGTCAACAGTCGCGTCATCGTCGTCATCTTCGTCTTCGTCAAACACTACCATAACACCCTCCCATGACCCAAATTGGGGCATTATCAAAGTACACGCCGTTTATGAAACAGGACTCAGTAAAAACGTGAACATGAAACTCCACATCACGGAGCAGACGAGCTCCAGAGACATCATTAACTTGGTGGTCAGACATTTGAACTCCTTAGCGATGGAGAAAAGTCGAAATATGATTGTGTACCCTGAAGAACGTTTGTCGGAGTTCTGTGTGTTGTTGCAGTACCAAGGACAACGATCTGTGCTTAGTGACGATTTCAAACTGTTGCAGTTGAGAGGCCATTTGAAGAAGGCAAGGGTGTGCGTGACGAGACTGGAGAAAGACACGACGACGGTGACGACGACGGTGACGACGGCAAATGCGACAACTGCAACGTCGACTTCGACGCCGCCGACGACCATACGTAAGACAGAGACAACAAAGCAATCCATGGACGAGGAAGAAGAAAATGATTTGTTACAAGGAAGAGCCACTCTTGTTTGAGTTTGAATCTGGGTGCACATATTAGCAGGTCTGATAGCCGAGAGCAAGTATGGGCCTGTTTTAACATTGTTGTAATGGACAATGATATGTTGCGTTGGTTTGAGAGTATTTAATTTCCATTACAGAAATGAGCCCCATTAGAGTTTTGGTTATCAGACCTGCAAATAAGAATACGTTGGTTTGAATGAAACCTAAAACAGAAAAAAACGTGATTGAAATTGCCTCTCGTCGTCTGATTCTGTACAACTAGACTCTAATTCGGTATGAAATGAACGCTGAAAACTAGATTCCCAAGCCCAGATCTCAAAGATAATGGCATTTGAGTATTTGTTAGTTTTCCAAAGCTACAGTAATCTTCTTCTTCCGTGAAAGCTTTTGCATTTTGACTGACCTCAATACATTTGATAACCGAGACTTTAAGTTGAGACGGAGAGAGGAGAGTGGGTGGGAGAGGAAATGAGAAAGAGGGGAAAAGAGACAAATACCGAGAAAGACATAGAGAGAGAGAGAGAGAGAGAGAGAGAGAGAGAGAGAGGAGAGGGCGAGAGAGAGAGAGAGAGAGAGAGAGAGAGAGAGAGAGAGAGAGAGAGAGAGAGAGAGATTTGGAAACGCGTAAAGAGGATTTAGGTTTTAACATGGGGTTTTGCTTTCTTTTGTTTGTTTGTTATTTTGCTTTGTATTGTTTTGGGGGGTTTGTTGTTTTGTTTTTCCCTTGTTTTGTTTCGTTTTTTTTTCTTTTGATTAATCGTCTTCGCCTGATAATCTTTATATATAGTTTTGTTATTAACAGAAACAGATGAAGAAGACAACACATGATAACTGGTATAAAACTTACTCTGTCGTGAAGCAGTATTTTATTTAATATATTTTTTTTGTAAAATAAATTATAATACAAATAAGCTTTACATGCTGATCTGTGATAAGTTCAATAGTTTAATGATATTTTTATATTTTCATGTTTTATCTAACTGTCAGTATAGGCGCCTGGTTGATGGCACGAGAGAAAGGTGACATTGTATTTACTAGTATATACTTGCAAGGGCGCTGATCATTTCATTGCAATGAAAAGAAAAATTCAAAAAATGCCTATTTTACAACAAACAAAAAAAAAGTTCTATACACTTGATTTGCAATCTAACTCTTTTCCCTCGTCCGTCATAGCATTGCTATGACGTATTCCTTTTATCTCCTTAAATGAACGTGTACACATATGCAGGTCTGACATCCGAACTCTAATTTAACATTGTTGTAATGGACAATATTTTGTGTCATTTTTTAATATTTCCATTACAACAATGAGCCCATAAGGAATTGGGTTATCAGACTTGCAAATAAGTGCACGTTGTGTTAAACCAATCGTGCGTGACAGTTTTATGTCGGTGTAGATAGATGCCCAAAGATTGATTCGTTTGTTTGTTTTTTAATATACGACCTGGTTTTACATTTTTTTATAAAATTGTTTTAAGGCTATAACCAGCAACAGTAATACAAAAATCGCGTAAAGCTACCGTAGCCTGAAATCCCTTCGAGTGGGCATGGGCTAAATGGATCCGGGTGCAGTCGAGATTTTTTTTTCTAAACCCCTGACCACCCAGCAGTGCTTGGGTAGCTGTAACTTTTAGATCTGGTGGAAAGTACTTTGCGATAGACTATCGTCCTATCCAAAGAAGAGCAAGCAATTGCAATGGTCCGTTTCACGCTGTAAAAACCGGGGTAAACTTCGGCTCCATGGGCCTAATCGCCATGAAGGACTACTCTTTTTCACTTTCGTACCTCTGACCTTGGCCACATGGTCTTCCTTTCCCTTGTGAAGAATAATATAGGTATTACAATTGTCCCAACTATCGGTAGCCTCTGTGGTGTAATGGTAGCACGTCTGACCGGTAATCAGAAGGTCTGAGGTGCGATCCCCAGTCGAGGTCGACTGATTTTTTTTGGGATGTTTTTTTTTCTTCTTGTATTTTTCTTTCTAGCTTTGTTCTGGCACATTTCAAAAAGGCCTACACTTGTTTATATCTTAATCTCTTCTCAAAGCCTGATAGCTCGATCGAAATTCTTTTGACAATTTTATCATCTTTCGTTTTACTGATGCTTGAATTAATGACCTAACTGTGTCTCAAGCACCGTCAAACCTTATCACAAACAAACAAAAACAGTTTTTTGTTTGTTTGTTTGTTTGTTTGTTTGTTTGTTTTATTATGTCGGTTGAAATTAATGCTAAACATGAATTTTGAATTGTCATAACTGCTTTCACCACGGATAGTAAGTTTTTTGTTTGGGTATTCTTTTTTTATGAAATATAATTCATTTTTCTCATTATTTTATTTGACTTTAATCTCGATAAGTTTAATTTATGTAATCCATTTATACATTATTATTGTTTCAATGGATGGACGCAATGGGTGACTTGTAATAGTAGAAAACTGTCAACGTATAAATAGTCTCTCACAAAGGCAGCAGAATTGACATAAGACTGTATTCAGTAATACTCGGCATTAGTAGTGAGAAAATATAGAGTGCAATATATGTGATCTGGGCGGCTTATAATTAATTATTAATATTAATATATATATATATATATATATATTTTATATATATATATATATATATATATATATTATATATATATATATATATATATATATATATATATATATATATATATATATATATATATATATTATATTATATATAGT
>NC_088364.1:20318837-20333217 GCF_034508935.2 Berghia stephanieae
TTGCTTAAAATACATTATTGAATCCACCGTTCAAGGAAAATGAGCAATAAACAACGGCGATCCACAACTACAACAACAAAACTTAATGGTCACTCCAAGAAAATGAACAAAAAAATAACACAACTAAAGACGAAGCAAGACTGAATTTTGAAAAGTGCCCCATACGGAACGACTCGTAATAGATGATTCTAAGTGTGTGTGTGTGTGTGTGTGTGTGTGTGTGTGTGTGTGTGTGTACGCGTGCGTCTTAGTCTCAAAACTCTAGATTGTTTTGGTATGCGCGGGTTTGTTTGAGTCATGTCATTTAATTACTGCCATACCATACTTGTAACCGAGGTAATTCAACTTCACCCCTTCCCTCAGCTAAAAAAAAAAACAATGGGCCTTCCAGATTTTTTTGTCCACGGTCGCTCGAACTGCACGTCTCTAGATTGCTATGGTCAGTGCTGACCCCCAGGCGCTGGCGCCTGTTCGTTGGTACTGACCTGCAGGTGCTAGCGCCTGGGGGTCAGTACTGACCAATAGACCTAGCCTATTTTATATCTGAGACCCGTGAGAAAATGTGAGTAAAGAGCCTTTTCCAGGGTGCTTTGCGACGCCTAGAACCCAGGACCTACGGCTCGACACCTGAACCCTGGAACTACTTACCTTCATTCCTTCATATATAGAGAGAAATATCCACTAGACGTGCTCAAGGCGCTTTACAAGGTGTCCCTAATCAACAGCAACACCCAACATGCAGGGCGAGACATGTCGCCAGTATGTAAGGCAATATTACAATTATTATTTTTGTCGACAGAGCCAGGAACCCATTTTACACCGGAGTACGGTGAGAGAATGTGAGTAAAGAGCCTTTTCCGATGTGCTTTGCGACGCCCAGTACCCGGGACCTACCTGTCCGGGGGCGGGTGTGGCCATACCTTCTTCTTCTTCTAGGTTCCATGCCTGGTCCAGGCTTCGGATACTGCATGAATTATCTCTCTCCATTCCTCCCTGTCTCTTGCTTTTTCAAACAGCTCTTGGATTGTTAGTGGTCATACCACTAGACCACAAAACCGCTTCACTCATTCGAACTATTTAGGTCTATAGTTCCTATAGCTAAGTTTTTCTACTTAATGGAGATGGGTTGGGCATACACTAAGAAGACCAGGGAGCAATGTTACTCGCCGGTCCCTTGAATGGAACCCCCAAGGGACACGAAAGGCGGGGCGTCCAAAACAAGACATGGAGGTGTTCACTCTCGGTGACTCTCAGTCAGACGAAATGAAAATGGCAGGCCTCACCTAGGAGGCTACCAAGAAGATGACCAAGGACAGAAAGTGTAGTAGAAGGCGGACCCTCGTGGAGGCCCTATGTTCCACAAGGAGTGAAGAGGATTAAGTCCAAGTAAGTCAATGACAAAAATTAAACTTCACTCACGTCTCGTATTTCTGGCTATAAATTGGATTTTCCGCAAAATTGTGAAATTAGAGTGAATTGAAGTGTTTCGTTGAAAAGAAATATTTAATTTCTTTAATTAATAGCGAAATGAAAATGTTGCTGCTTGAATTGTCAGTACAGTAGAACTCGGAAATAGCGAGTTCGACGGGTCCACTCCTGATTACTCGCTATTTCCGAGTTCTCGCTATTCCCGAGTTGCCAGGAAAGGTTATAATATTGCTGGTTATTCCCCTCAGTGTGTAATTCGAGTAAAAGCCGTCGCCCCTATTTCAATTTCTTCACATAAGTGGCAGAATGCTTGGTTTTTGTTGTTTTTTGTTTTTATTTTCAAGTAAAATCATGACTAGAAAAAAAAACAAGAACATAGAAGTGTGTGCGTGGCGCGCGAGTGTTTGTATGCACTCGGCATGTTTGATGAGGTAAGCAAGCGCATCACTCAATCACTGACCCATTGAAATAATGGTTCCACACTCCCCTCTCTCGCTGATCGTGTCGTTCGTTAACGATGCTACTCGCTGACCGATGCTGCGAAGTGAGACATGTTGACATGTGTTTACCTCGCGCGTCGCGTGGCACCACATTAGGTGAATAATTGACCCCCACCCCCAATACACACACACGCACACAAACCCAACCCCCACCCAAACTTGTTTCGCCTATTATGTACTACTACAGACTAGGCTACTATGTAATATTACTCGTAACGAAAAATAAGAAAAGAAAAGAGGCTAGGCTAAAAATATTTAAATTGCCATTGTCTCTTGTTTTGCTTTACTTCGTTCACAGTCCTAGGCTGGGGCAGGAAATGCTCGTTATTTCCGAGTTGACCTCTTTTTCATACTCGCTACTTTCATACTAATTTTATTGACTCAAATAAGGGGAAAAAACGGGGATTTAGATTTTACTCGCTATTTCCGAGTAGGTACGTTACTTTCATGTTCTACTGTACCTTAATCACCTGGTCATAATACCGTTTTGAGCGACGTGTACTTGCAGGTGTGATAACCCAATTTGATATAAATGACAAATTGCCATATTTATGGACAATAAAGATTTATTATTATTATTATTATTATTATTATTATTATTATTATTATTATTATTATTATTATTATTATTATTATTATTATTATTATTATTATTATTATTATTATTATTATATGGACTCATGGTTGTCATATGGAAATACTCTCAAAACCAACACAAAACTCTGTCCATAACAAAAATGTTAAATCAAGCCCATAATTGCGCTCACTTATCAGACCTGCAAATATGTGCAAATAAAAGTGCATATATATGGTTTTAAGTGCAGACTATGTGAAAGGGCAAAGTCCTAGCACTGTTATCATCCATAGAGGGGAGCGAGAAAGCAGACTGGATATGGCATAGAACAAACACCAGGTTCGAAACTCGCTTTTGATAGTTTTTTGTTTTTTTAAATATCCCTTCAGAAAAAAAAAAATCTTAAATGTATTGCTCACCGTAAGTCGCTGCCCTGCGGCTGGCGCCGGGGTTACTTCAGAATTATTGAAATAGACCATTAAGACAAACTTCTGGTACTTCTAATAATTAAAATACTCGTATAAATATAGCCGTCATAAACGTCGTCCATCTCTTCTTCCTCCCTTACCATTATCATTATCATCACCATCATCATCATCGCCATTGTCATCATCATCATCGCCATCGTCATCATTACCATCATCGTCATCATCATCATCATCATCATCATCACAGATGATGGCAAAATTGGAGCAAATCCTGAGACACCAGTTTTCAGACCATGATTTGAATTTAGCAAGGAAAAATAGCATGTAATGAAAAACGCCAAGTATAAAACATCAGAAAATGAAAGACAATCGGATGCATCACAGTTGACAATTTTTAAATAATCATTTAAAAACAAACAATTAGTGTCAATATTGAAAAATACATTTTAAAAATGATTTTGATAGATTTGTACGCGCGCGTGTCTCTCTCTCTCTCTCTCTCTCTCTCTCTCTCTCTCTCTCTCTCTCTCTCTCTCTCTCTCTCTCTCTCTCTCTCTCTCTCTCTCTCTCTCTTCTCTCTCCTCTTCTCTCTCTCTCTCTCTCTCTCTCTCTTCTCTCTCTCTCTCTCTCTCGTGCATGTTTCTGTGGATACATCAGAATTCAAAAAATGAATACTTAAACTTAGATACAAAACGTTATTTTTAATAAATTGCATGTTATACTCCATAAGTGTAGATAATGGTTTGTTTTTTGTTTGTTTTTAAGGGTTTTTACGGCGCTTGCAACACATTTAGGTTATATCAGCGCCAGTATAAAGGAAGAAAATGGGATAGTAAAAAGTTCTAAAATTACAAATTGTAATATATATTTAGGCCCTCTACCAACCGTCACAGCAGAAACTGACCCAGAGCTGTTACCATCCACCATTGTCAATTTGGAAAAGCTCTCTCCATTGTTTATGGGACTTCTTTGTCCTTTTTGCGCCCAACCAAGCTTGACTCTATCTGGTGATGCAACACGGAATTCTGGCCTTGCAGTCTTTCAACAGATGAAATGCAAGCTGTGTGACAAAGTGGTCTCATCTACAATAACATCAACTAGATGTGACACTCAAGTTTATGATGTCAACAGACGAGCAGTTGCCGCTGCCTGTGCTACTGGGATGGGCTATGCAGGACTCTGCAACTTTACAGAACTTATGAATATTCCTTCACTTCATCACAGAACTTTTGACTGCCATGTTGAAGTAATAAAGAAGTGCGACTTGTTTTCACGTGACAGTCTCGCCAAGGCTGTGGAACAGGTGCACAAATCATACTCTGCTGAGCAAGACAGTGAAGTGAAGGACATTAACGTTTCTTTCGACGGGAGCTGGCAGAAGCGAGATCACACTTCGAAATCCGGGATCGGCCTTGTTATAGAGCAGCGCACTGGGCTGGTGATTGATTTCGAAATCCTTACGAGTCACTGTCAAATCTGCACAACAACTGGCAAAAAAATGCAGCAAGAAAACATTCTGAAGTATGAATGCTGGCTTGCAATTCACAAAAAAGACTGTGATGCCAATTACGAAGGACCAAGTGGCGGTATGGAAAAGGAAGCCGCTTTACGCATGTGGAGCCACTCTATTCTCAATAACAAACTGCGGTATGTTACCCTCATCAGTGATGGGGATGCGAAAACTATCACTATCACAGAAATCCATCAACTCAACCCATACCCAGGTACCTCAGTCACCAAACATGAGTGTATCAACCATGTCGGCAAGAGACTTGGCACTGCCCTTCGGAATTTGGTCGCAGACAAGTCAAAACAGACCCCTAAAATTACTCTGGGTGGTTAAGGTTATGGAAAATTGCGACCAGAAGTAATAACCAAACTGACATCGTATTACTCCAATGCCATCAGACGGAATGCAACTGTGCCGGGGATGAAGAAGGCTATCATGGCCATCCTGGATCACTGTCGGTCAACAGACGATACGCCTCTCCATCAGGGATGCCCGGAAGGACAAGACTCATGGTGTTTTGTGCAGACGGCAGAGGCAAGAGGACTGGAACCTGGTAGCCATATGGACAACTTGGGAACCCCCATCTGCCAGCTAGTTGCAGACAGTATTCAACCGGTCTTTGAGAGATTGGCGTCAGATGACCTTCTGTCTAGGTGCGTCCTCCAGTCAACGCAGAATACGAACGAGTCTGCCCATGCAGTCATATGGGCTCGTTGCCCCAAGCACCTCTTCGTACATAGAAACAGACTCTGCATTGCAGTCGCCATAGGTGTTGCAGAATTCAACTTTGGTTCTGCATCATCGCGAGAATTTATTGCATCACTAAACCTCCCTTATGGTGTCGAAACAAAAAAGCGCTGTGACAAACGGGACAAAATAAGAACACGCAAGGCTGAAACTGCAGTGACAGAAAAAGCAAAGAAATTTAGAAAGTTGAAGGCAGAGGCAAAGCAGATAGAAGAACAGAAGCTAAAGGAGAAATTTGGGGAGTTTTACCTAACTGGTGGAGGAGATTAGAATTAGAGGCAACGGCGTGTTATGATGACAAATTGTCGATTTCAGGTAATTTTTTTTTTTTAGGGGGAAGGGATAGAGATCTTGAAGAAAGATAATGAAAATCATGTTAAATTAATTATTGCAGTGTTGAATTTGTTTAGTATGATGATAATCTAGCTTAGATAATAATCATTTGAATTTTCTTGAGACATTTTTGTTATTTTTTAACCTTTTTTGTTCTTTTTTTTTCATTTTTCTCAACATTCCGCTTTTCGCATATTTTCATCACAATTTAATCCATAACTCCAAAAGTTATTGTTGAAATCATCTGAAATTTTCACAGAGTGATCTATGCATATTTGTTAACAAACTTTCAACAGCATTTTGTGGTATGTTGCAAATATTTGATTAAAAAAAAAATTATGTATATATCTCTCTTATTTGCGTTACATGAATTATGTACCTGGCTTACATAGGCATAGCACCAAAAGTTTTTCATTTACACTAAAATTGCTCTGTCAGTTTGTAGAAAATAATGATTACTATCATCATACTGAATATTAACTCTGTATCTTAAATACTTTTAGGGACACCAATTAAAATAGATTATGTAAAAAACTGCTGACTCAGCATATAAAATATCGTGTAAAACCAAAGTCGATGAGTAGAAAGTGTCTATCAACATATTTATTGTCAAATTTTTGTCATAAGAATATGTCTGTTCATTAAAAATAGCAACAAGCTTGCAAATAAAAAAATTGGGGGTCAAGCATGGCTACCCCCCCCCCCCCCCCCCCCCCTTAAATGGCTTATCATTGTAAAAATTATTACATGTCTCTAATTTATTCCACAGTTGAAACAAGTTTAAGCTATAGTAGTCTTGCCTGGAGGATGGAAATACTGAAATTGTGACCATATCTGTTTTAATTTGCAGATCACCACAGATTGCTTTTGACTTACTCTCTTTGTGTTTGTAACTGTATTATGGTCACATTATTTTACAAGCTCATGACGAACATGTACTTTTATTTCAGGTGTGATGCCAAACTGCTCTCATGTTACGTGCCTAGCACATATCATGAACTTATTGGGAGAGTCATTCCGGAAGCCATTCGAGCAGACAAACAAATATGTCAAGTCAGCCAATGCCATATTTTGGCATGCTGGGGCCAGGAAAGCACGTTACATTCGGTACCTCAAGGATTCAGACCCCGAAAAGACACCCAAGTTGGCCCCTAACCCAGTGGGTACAAGGTAAGTGTTGTAATAATAATAATAATAATAATGGATAATTCTATAGCGCACATTTCACCTGGGGGTGCACAGGGCTCTTCACACAGTAGAAGTTGTTTGCATATTTACTTATTATTCATGAGTGGCAGTTTTTTATCTGAAAAATAGACTTTCTGTTACTCGTTCCCGGATTTTGTGGAGAGAAATATTTATTTTCCACATACATGAAGTATATATTTTGCAAATTTCACCTTCCCAAAATGATTATCTATATATGTGATTTTATCCTCTAAAATTTTCTTTGCCTTCTCCCTTTTTAGGTTTAGTACATCTAATCTTAAATGCCTAAAAAAAAAGACCGGAACGGGTTTGGGTCTGGCAGTCAGTGAGTTACAAAATAGTGTATAGTACAGAATAAGTATGGCACATAAGACATTTATAATTATATTTTTACTAATTCTGTTAATGTCCTTCTTTATTTCAATATAGATGGAACTGCTGGTATGATGCAGTCGAGTACCATCGAGAGAACATGGATGCCTTCCTTGGGTTTATTAAAGCAGAGGTAGCCCACTCTAAAGTGCCATATTGTGACTCACTCCAATACCTGGCCGGCCTGTCTGCAGATATCAGAATACAAATTAAAGCAGAAATGGACTTCATCTCTGAAAAGTGCAAAGTCTTTGTGCACGCAACAAACTTGTTTCAAAGTCAATCAACAGTTGCTGTCAAGGTGAGGCGCTTTCATTTCAGCAGGTCTATTTTGCCTATAACACATAATTATGCATGTATTGCTTTTTTAAGACTTTTTTTTTTGTATTTCCTCTGTTGTATAGTATCAACTCAGTCCAGTCTAAGATTTAACACATCACTCCTCCCTCTTTGAGTTTTAAAAAAATCGTTACTCTAGTCATAATGGTCGTCATTGCCTTAATCACAGGAAACTATATTTAACACATAAAGTCTGATAAAAGTTGCCTGTGTTCTTACCACCAATAAAATCATCACTTTCATTCTATTTTATACTTCTTGTAAGCCAGCCAACAAATCATACTCATGATTCCGTTTTTCTCTCTCTCTTTCTTCTATTTTTCAAATCCAGGCATGGTCCAAACTTGAAAGTTTGCAGTACTCCTTTAGAAGCTGTGGAGTCAGCATGAGGGAAGCATCTAAGCATTTCCCAGAAGACCTGCCCTCAAAGGACAAATTGGCTCTGCAGGACCGATACTGCCAAGCTGTCTCTGCAGTGTCAGAAAAGGTTGATAAGTATATGACCCCAGATGGCCAACCAGCAGTCGAATTTCTACAGCAAATTCAATTTTTTGATCCAACTCGACTGGTGACATTTGACTTTAACAAAGACCGTTTACAGAGTGCTCTGCCTGATTTGTCTGCTGTTCCAGAGAGTGAGTTTCACTGGTACAGGGAAACTTAGGGACCACAAGCGGTTAAAGTGTCTGGGGGTTGCCAGTGGACCTCACTATATTCTGGAACAGCAAGGCAGATGAGTTGCCTCAGCTGTCAAAATGTGCACGAAAGTATATTTATGCTCTTGTGAATTCAGCTGATGCAGAGCGAAGTTTTTCATTGTACAACCTGGTCTTTTCAGACCGCAGACGATCTTTGAGTGAGGATAACCTCAAGGGTCTTGTTTTCATGTTTTATAACAATTTTATTGATTCTCTGTTGTAAGTGGTACATGTAATATTTCTTAAATTTCTTTTTAGCTTTAGACAACCATTTAATAAATTACAAAATGACATCCAACTCAAAATACAATTTTATGTCTGAGTTATTCTCACCACCCTGTTGCATGCCTAAACGTTATCACCAGTGTTGTGATTAGATTTAGTTAGTCATTAATATTGTTGTCATCGTATTGTGAATTAATGTTGATTTGATTTACTTGTTCTCTCAGCTTATAAATTTACATTACCACGTTACAAAATGTCGGATGTTTGGCATAATTTATGGCATAATGTTGGATTTTTGGCATAATTTATGGCATAATTTGCCCTTTTTTTGGCATAATATTGGCATAATTTTGCCCCAAAAATGGCATAATTCCGCGGGGACAGTACAATTAAAGCAGCCAAGAGAAAGTAAGACAAAGGGGAACTGGGAACAAATAGGAATCAGGTGTAGATTCCAAGAGCATACCACCAATGTACTTAGTTTGAGATCACCTAAAAGTCTCATCCGGACACAAGCACAAAATCCAACAAAGAGGAATACACTCAAATGATTAGACTATTATACGAGTACATTCAAAAGAACAAATATAATAATACATAACAGAGAGATGATTTACAAGGCAAAAAATATCATCTCCCAAAACAATATGCATTTGACTGTTTCCCTCCCAGCTAGGACCCGGCCAGAGCCAGAACAAAATCAAGTACAATGTAATCTCATTCCAAGACAAAGACAGAAAGCATGTTGGAAAACATATATAAGGGGATAGAAGACATAGTATGTACCCCCCTGCCCACTATGGGAGGCCAGGAACCCCACAACAGAAAATCTGCTTGCACGGTCTGAAATAAATTATGATCATTCATAGATGCTAGGCTGTTCAGGGAAATAAAATTCCTGCATATGTTAGACAAAAAGGTGTTCGGTGGAAACGTTTTCAAGAAATGTGCCTCAAATGGTGATGAAAAACAAAAGCAAGTTCTGCCTGACAGAATTCTCCACAACTGTCAGGACTTTAAAAAGCCTCCCTTATGAAAAAAAAGCCTTTTCAACAGGGAGTGCCAATTTTGTATATTGCCCCTGCGAAATGTACTTAATAAACTTTATGTGGCTCCTGAAGCCTTTAATAGCAGTTAGCACATGATGTGTGGATACGTTGGGTAACTCCCCTAGCTCTTTCACGAATATATATATATATATATATATATATATATATATATATATATATTATATATAATATATATATATATATATATATATATATATATATATATATATATATTTATTTATTTATATATTGTATATATATATATATATATATATATATATATATATATATATATATATATGTATATATTCATGAGTGTTGGTGGGTACTTGTAGGTACGAAAGTGCTCGATAATGATGGTTAGAGCTAATATAAAACATAAATTGTCACTCACTTATATATGGCCAAGACGTACGTTTCTGTGGCTTTCGTCCACGTCTTCAGTCAGCATAATGTCCGAAGAAAAAATGTATTCCGTTTGAGGTGTTTACACTCCTTATGTCCTTGCTTCTGTTGTGTAGTGGTGATTAGTGTTGATGTGTAGTGACATTGTTGTAGTGTGCTCTCATTGCTTATATTATGTGTGTGTGTGTGTGTGTGTGTGTGTGTGTGTGTGTGTGTGTGTGTGTGTGTGTGTGTGTGTGTTGTGCAAGTCAGCTCTGGTACAAAACATTCAACAATTGTTTCTTCAAAATAATAATAGGCCAACTGTTCCCAGGGAGATCAAAGCAGCTTTGGAAGTTCTGTATGCCATTTGACAACTTTCAGAAAAGGTTTTCAAAGACAGCATCAGATCTCACCAATGCTGACATCCAGGATACCATTTAAAATACAGGATCTGTCTGCAATCAAAGTTCTCAACAGAGAAATCAGATTTTAAAAATCAAACAAGAAAGATTCAATACAAAGCAATTACATCTGGAAAATAAGTAGGTAATTATCATAGGTCTTTCATGTTATTCTTTTTATTGCGCCAAATAACTCACGAGCATGCGAGTTTAATAATCTAATAATAATAAACCAATTTAATCAATCCAAACCCTTGTAAAAATACCTTTATTCCACCCCTCAAAGTAATATTCTTTGATATTCCATCACCAATAATTTGCAAAAATGCTTCACATTTCAATGAATTCAAGTAACGCATCTATAGTGATGGTTACAGCCTCATCCACGATGAAAGACTGGCAAAGTGGCATAAGCATTGGACTCGTAACCAAAAGCATAACAGGCTAAGTTTGTTTTTTTACAAGGTTCTGTTTCTGCAGCCAATGCTTGGTTTACTTTTTTTTTAGATCCCAATTAGGGATTGTGTACTGGAATCTTATTTATATTTTCTATTTCACTTGTTTAGATTCAAGCCACAGACTTGCATTAAACTAAGTAATTTTTTTAATATGGTATAAATGACAAAGATTTTATTATATTTTAGATACACAATGATTTGTAGTCTATTCAAAAGCAATCTTTTTCAACTGAAATTTTATGTAACCTTGTTATTTACTTATAGTGATGAGGAGTGTACCTTATGTTAAGATGGATGGTAGCCGATAACAGCGATATAAGTCCAGTCTGCCATGAGTGTCATCATATGACATGTGCAGACTTTTTAAAAATTGGAACTGAAGTGTCTGATAAACTGGACCAGTTTGTGGAAACTTCAGTTCTGAAGGCCCTTCCACAACAAAAGGTACCAGAATTCTTTCCCCGCAAAGCCCCAACCTCTTTACTTTTTCAGTCAAAAAAATATTAACTTCAACTTTTGCATTAGATAAGGATATAAATAATGTGAAATTGAATGAAAGCTTCAATTTAATATACGAAAACAGATAAAATGGACATTTCGGGTTTCCGAAAGCAACATTTGTTGATAAAGAGGTCACCAAAAACGTCCATTTTATCTGTGTTTATTAAATTGAAGCTTACATTCAATTTCACATTGTTATTTATTTCTTTGAACTTCGAGCAGCACCATTAACATTACTCAGATAAGGATACAGAATCAAATTTAATACAAAAATCATTTTCTTTAAAATCCAAAATAAACAATTTCCTCACAATTATGGGAGGGAGGCCAGAGGCAATTAATCTTTCATGTCTCCCTAAAGAAGTTCCAGCCAATTTCGAGATGACCCCCACGCAAAACTGTAAAAGTGTTTTTGGTCGAAAAATATGAGACCTTACCATTGCAATCCATCCTGGACATTTTCTAGCCACTCCCTCCATCATGTCCATAGCAATCTTTAAAGGTTCTGCATATTCAGAATTATTATTCAAGGGTATTGCACTATACAAATCAAATAATGGATAAGGCCTGCATCCAATAACAGTAATTAAAAAATTAGCAATTGAAAACTGACCATTCAAAACTGCAACATCAACAGGTGTAAATACTGAGCCACATGTCTGCAAGCTGATTTGTTGTTCATTATCCAAAGTGTGACTTGGGTGGTTGTAACACCGAGATAGTTTTGGTATTGCACCGTTAGAGAGTAAAATGACTGTATTTTCAAAACTGCTCCCAGCTGCGATATTAAGGGCAGTGCAACCACACCCAGACTTGGAATTGGGATCACTTCCAGCTGTTATCAAACGATTGACAATTTGAGAATTAATATCATTTTTATCAGTAGCTGACTTTAAAGCGATGATCAAAGCATTATCCAAAAAATTATTTGTTGTATTTATATTAACATCTGTGGCATCAAGGAGGTAGTTTACAATAAATACATGTCCTCTTCTGACTGCCAGCATAAGCAGAGATTCCCCATCATAGTCAACATTATCAATTTGAGCTCCTGCTTCTAAGAGAATTTTAAGAAGAGGCAATCCCAATTCCGTACTGTCTACACAATACATCATGCAAGTCATACCCATGTCATTCTTAATGTTTACATCAGCATCCTGTTCCAGCAACAATTTAACACAATGCAGATGTGCTTTTGATGACAGAGAGCAGACAGTCAGAATTAGAGCTGTGCTACCTGTGTTGTCTTTCTTGTCTAGATCAGCTGACCACGAGTAGAGTAGTGCTCGGGCACACTTCCATTGACCTGCCTTACAAGCCAGCATTAAAGCTGTATTACCTGAAGATAAAGAATAACAGTATTAAATAGTAAAAAAAAATTCATAAAAATACAAGTATTAAGCATTGTTTGGATATGAACTTTGACATTTAATCCCGACTAGCATCATATGATTCATCCAATATTTTTAATTCCATAAGCAAATAGTAATTTAAAAGGTCAAAGGAACTGAAATGTACTTTAAATGAAGGAATGCCATTCGTGAACTCTGATCATTAGCTCTTCATGAGTGTAATTTCATGGTTTAAATCATCTGCAATACCATAACATTGTGTGGCTTTGTGTCTTGTGGTCTGACACTCGCCTTCAGAGTGGAAGGTCCTGGGTGGTGTATGACGCGTCCTTGGAAAAGGCTCTTTACTCGCATTCTCTCACCATACTCGGGTGTAAAATGAATACCTGGCTGTAAACAGCATTGTCTGTGTCTAAAAAAACTGTAACATCGTCATGTCTCGTCCTACATGTTACGTGTTGCTGTTGGTAAGGGACCCTTTGTAAAGGTCTTCAAGAACACCGAAGTAATAACAGAGTACATATGGTTCTAAATATATAAAAGAAAAAGGTTATAACAAAAATGTTGTGATTCAATTAAGTAGCAAAGAGCAGCTAAAGACTGAATAAACTACAACTGAAAGCTCGATGAAAATCAGCTTTTTAAAATTTTTGGCCGTTGTGGGATAAAAAAAATGTAATGAATGATTTTTTACCTCTCCCATCTTGGGCATTCACATCTGGATTCCATGATGTCAATAGAGCATCTAATATACTAACATGTCCATGACATGCTGCAACCATTAGCAAGGTAGATCCATCTTCACATCTTGCATTGACTTACAGCCTGATGCCAACAACTGGAGGAGTTTATTGACATCACCATTCAGGCAACACCGTTTACAATCACTGCAAATAAAATAACACGTTTAGAAGTAATATCACTATCACTCTAATTTCCTTTCAAGGCTACTAATCTCTTATCTTTTTCTTTTAACCTAAGAATCAATCTTGGCATCCCGATGATGATCAATTCCTTAAATAAAATCAGATATTTATGTAACCAACATTTTTTTTTTCATGTCTAAGCTAGAAAGCACTTCAAAGTTTTGAACGATTTTTGATGTGCAAAATAATACTGTTGTTATTTTTGTAGGGATCTCTAGCCATAAAACAAACGTACGGCTACTGTGACCATAGCAATGATGGTCATCCCGACTTCCACTCTGCCTCGTCCCAGGCTTACCCCGTCTATATAAAGCCTATGGGCACTCAATCTCTCTCTTTTCTATTTGCTCTACCTTATCAACTAGACTAAAACACGGTAAGCTAATATTTTTATACTTTAATAATTTAATAGTTTTAATTTAGTAATTCTGTGATTACCATCTGGACCGATCCTAGCCACGGAGTCCTACAGCCAGAATACTGAGTGCCGAGTTCTGACAATCACGATAGTTACATTTTTAAAGATGTATGTGCAATATTTTGGAGGTAGTCAAAATGATTTGGAATGTTTTGTTGAACTTAATTTACCCAAAGGTGTTGGTTGCCTAACAAATCGATAGAGACAAAAAGTGAAAAAGGGGGAAAATTTTGAATGATTGCCTTTAAGCCGCATTTTCACTACACTAAAACTCCCATTTTTAGAGCAATTTTTGATATTCTTGTTAAAAGCTGGAGTGAGAAACTGTACCTATTTGTCCCACCACACGTGAAGTCTCTCACTGCCAGTACATTTGATTGGGGAAATTCCTCCTCTGATTCTGAAATTCTGGATTTCCGCAGATCCAAAGAAAACCATCAGCACCGACTCATAAGACTAAGACAAGTTTGAACCAGGTTGTGTTTTTATCTTCGACCCTCCAACCCTGCAGTCTATCAACTGATC
>NC_088364.1:20333317-20337800 GCF_034508935.2 Berghia stephanieae
TTTTCCCCGATCTACGGTTTAGAATATTCAACAGTACATCTCATCTTTGTAGGTGGTGAATATTCAATTTAAATTTCGATTCAATGAGCGATATTCCTTCTCGTTAGATTCAGTGAAAATCACAGTTAACGACACATGTCATTAGTAAAGAGCTTTGAGCACATGTAGTGGATATTTCTCTGTGTAAATGCCCAAATTTGAGGTGTTATGAATCTTTTATCTTATTTCTGGGACTTGCTTTAAATTATCGCTTAATTTTAAGAGTTAAATTGTGCCGAGTTTGATCGAATACAGGCGTTCATTCCACAATGCGGTTTATCCTCGGTAAGTTTAGGCAACTGACCTCGTTGACGTATGGAAATGTTTTGTTTGTCCGACTCTTTGTTCAATCATTAATTTACTTCTCAAACTCTTTCAAAATTTGCCATTATAAAATCTAGCTGGATTTTTGTTTTGTTTTTTTGTCTGTTTGTTGTTTGTTTTTTTTGTGTGTTGTTTTTTGTTTTTGTTTTGTTTTTTTTTTTGTTAATATAATAATAAATAATAATAATAATAATAATAATAATAATAATAATAATAAATAATAATAATAATAATAATAATAATAATAATAATATTATAATAATAATAATAATAATAATAATAATAATAATAATAATAATAATAATAATAATAATAATAATAAATAATAATAATAATAGTAATAGTATATAGTAGTAGGTTAGTAGTAGTAATAATAATAAATAATAATAATAAATAATATAATAATAATAATAATAATAATAATAATAATTATAATAATAATATAATAATAATAATAATAATGATGATATAATAATAATAATAATAATAATAATAATATAATAATAATAATAATATTAAAAATAATAATAATAATAATAATAATATTAATAATAATAATTATAGATATGTAATAGTAATAGTAGTAGGTAGTAGTAGTATAGTAGTAATAATAATAATAATTAATAATAATAATAATAATAATAATATATATGCATGCTCTCTCTCTCTTCTCCATCTCTCTCTCTCCATCTCTCTCTCTCTTCTCTCTCTCTCTCTCTCTCTCTCTTCTTACTTTCTTCTTCTCTCTTTTCTTTCTTCTTCTTCTTCTTCTTATTCTTCTGCTTCTTCGTTCTGTGGAAACCTCCAATATTGTCGAGGATCACTTCACAGTTCTCCTCTCTCTTCTCTCTCTTCTCTCTCTCTCCCCTCCCCTTTTTCTCTCTTCTCTCTCTCTCTCTCTCTCTCTCCTTCTCTTTCTTTTTTCTTTCTTTCTCTCCTACATGATCTGCTATATTTTTACAATTATTCCCCCAAACACATGTCATTCTTTGCCCCATTCTCTTTTTGAAGACATGTCGTAGCCAAAGACTTCTCACTCGCTTAAAAGGTACAGTCGCGTACTAGATTTTATTAGAAAGAGAAGATAATATAGGGAAAATTTTCTCTCGAAGAAGATTGGTGGATGGGTGTTTCCGCTTTTTTGTGATAAGCACTATAATACAAAATATGATTTGTTTTTTTTTTTTTTTTTTTTTTTTTTTTTTTTTTTTTTTTTTTTTTTGGTTTGTCAAAAGCATTTTTTTTAAATTGATCCAATAGATTTTAGTAAGTTTGTCTTCGTTTTTTTATTGTTGTTCATGATATTTCTCCACTTTTTTTTATGGCTCCTATGTCAAAAGTACCCATCATTATTTTTATCCAGGTCAATGCCATACATGAGCTCGTTCCCATTGGGATATTAATAATAAAAATTATGTTTCAGCAGGGTAGTGTGATACTGCGATCATTGTGGTCTTTGCTTTGCAACCTTATTATAGATTGTTCCAACCCCGAAACCCCGCCACGTTGTGAAAATTTAAGCAAATCACCGCGGCCTTGACCACTTCCTAACGCTACACTGCGGCTGATCCCTAGGCCATCCCAGTTTTCCCTTGGAATAGACACTAAAAGAAAATTTACCCTTATGGACGAAAAAAGGGGAAAATTTTTATATTCAATTTTTTTACATTAAAAAAAAATAAAGCATTTATATGGCGCAATATTCACTAAACGTTTTTCAAAGCGCTTACAAGGGGTCCCTGACCAACAGACAACATTAACATGTAGGATGGGACATAAACGCCTTTTGGGTGATATTACAGTTTTTCGGACGAGACAACGCTGTCAACTCCCAGGTATATTTTACAACCTGAGTACGGTGAGAGAAAGTGAGTAAAGAGCCTTTTCCATAGGGCTCAACTATGCGCCGAGCGAGGCTCGAACCCAGGACCTTCTTTATATTGATTTATTTTATTCTGTGCAGGTCCACCCGAGCCCCCAACCCAGGTGAGATTGCACGTTGCCAGCGACAGTTCTCTCTTGGTGGACGTTTGACGACCCCCAGCGTCACAATGGAGCTGTGGTTCCCCGTTTACAAAGGTGAGCCAATCATTTATGGGCAACCGTTTAGTATAGCCTTTTCATTGGTCTCGTCTTCTTATTTTTTTTTATACCTCCTTTCTCCTCCCCGCCTTTCTTAACCCCTTCCTTCTCTTCCTCTCCCCCCCACCATTCTTTTTCCTTACCCCCCCCCCCCCCCCCCCCCCCCCCCCCTCCTTCTCTGCCTGTTCATATTTTTCTTTACCTCTTCCTCCTTGTCCTCATTCCTCAACCTAATCCCTCCTTCTACTTCTCGACCTAATCCTCGTCCCACCCCTTTTCCTTCCTCCTCCCCTTCCTCTCCCAAACCCTCCTCTTCCTCCCTCTTCATCCTTCCTCTTTTCCTTCGCATCATGGGTTACCACTTTTTTATGTCATCGCAGTCTAAATACTTCCGCTTATCGTGCTCTTGGTTTCTTACTTTTTATTTATTTTATTTTATTTTAATGTCGTTCTTTTCTTTTTCTTTTTGTTTTCTTGTTTTAATTTTTGTTTGTTTGTTTGTTTGTTTTTTGGCCGGGAGTTGTTTTGTTTTTGATCGCTATCTACAAAATCACAACTCCAAAATCCCCTCACGACAGTTGAATGGGCTCCTACGAAAACTTTCCTACCCATCACAGGGGAGGCCATCGTGGAGGATCTGTCCCGTCTTCAGTTTGAGATCAGCCATCTCACCAACGGTTGTAGCTATTACGTCCGAGTGTACGCATGGAAAGGTCAAAGGCTACGCCCCTGTGCCTACAGCATACCAACTCACGCTGCCCATCGAGTAAGGTGTTGTAAAGTGTCACTCTTGTAATGCTTTATGAATAGGTTTCATCATCATCATCATCATCATCATCATCATCTCATCAATCATCATCTCATCATCATCTTCTTTCTTCTTCTTTTCTTTTCTTCTTCTTCTCTTCTTCTTCTTCTTCTTCTTCTTCTTTTTCCCTTTTTTTCCCTTCTTTTCTTCTTCTTCTTATATATACTACTACTACTACTACTACTATAATACTACTAATATTTACTACTACTACTACTACTACTACTCCCTAATACTATTTCTACAAACTACTACTACTACTACTACTACTACTACTACTACTACTACAAATGATAATAATAATATATAATAAATATATAATAATAAAAAATAATAATAATAATACGTTATTGTTGCTGCAAATACTAACTACTACTACTACTCCCTACTACTACTACTACTACTTCTACTACTACTACTTCTACTACTACTACTACTACTAACTACTACTATTTAAACTTTTTCTTTTTCTTCATGTGGCTATTACGCCGAGTGCAGCTTGGAAAGCCAAGGGCTACAGCCCCTGTGCATACAGCACAACCAACTCATGCTGTTCATCAAGTAATTGACACGAAGGCGTGCAAGACTGTTGTGTGCAAGATTATGTAGATTAGTGATACATTCTAATGGTTGTGCTTCTTTGCTATTTTTGATCAAGCTAGATTTTTCAGGGTCCCACTCTGCTCTTGCTGAGAGTAATGACGCCGATTATTCTAATTAAAAAACCCTTATCTTATAAATTAAATGCCACAGGACCTCATGGATTTTCAGTGGCGTTAAAGGACAGGAACATGTCGTTATCCTTTGGATAGAACGCAAAGTCTGCTGCAAGGTATTTTCCCCTATATGTAAAAAGGCACAGCTAGCCAGTCCCTGCTGGGTGGAAAGAGATGTCAGGAAAACCTTGAAAAAAATGTAGGATCAAAACCGATCCTCTTGTATGTGAACTGGGGTGCTCTAACCAATTGAAAAAAAAAGTTTTATCAATCTAAAACCGTTATTTCCTTTTGTAGGCTGGCGTGAGGGGGACAACGCGCCGTCCAGGCTCGAGGGGAAGCTGTCCAGTCTCCACTCGCTCTTTCACAGGTTTCAACGATCTAGGGCCTCCTGAAGTTTCGGACCTTAAAAGGTAAGTCTGGAATTAGAATAGCATTAGTAATGGTGGTGAAACTGATGATGATGATGATGACGATGATAATGATGATGATGATGACGATTATAATTGGTTGA
>NC_088364.1:20342896-20352469 GCF_034508935.2 Berghia stephanieae
TTCACTCATTCGAACTATTTAGGTCTATAGTTCCTATAGCTAAGTTTTTCTACTTAATGGCAAAAATGGAGATGGGTTGGGCATACACTAAGAAGACCAGGGAGCAATGTCACTCGCCGGTCCCTTGAATGGAACCCCCAAGGGACACGAAAGGCGGGGCGTCCAAAACAAGACATGGAGGTGTTCACTCTCGGTGACTCTCAGTCAGACGAAATGAAAATGGCAGGCCTCACCTAGGAGGCTACCAAGAAGATGACCAAGGACAGAAAGTGTAGAAGGCGGACCCTCGTGGAGGCCCTATGTTCCACAAGGAGTGAAGAGGATTAAGTCCAAGTAAGTCAATGACAAAAATTAAACTTCACTCACGTCTCGTATTTCTGGCTATAAATTGGATTTTCCGCAAAATTGTGAAATTAGAGTGAATTGAAGTGTTTCGTTGAAAAGAAATATTTAATTTCTTTAATTAATAGCGAAATGAAAATGTTGCTGCTTGAATTGTCAGTACAGTAGAACTCGGAAATAGCGAGTTCGACGGGTCCACTCCTGATTACTCGCTATTTCCGAGTTCTCGCTATTCCCGAGTTGCCAGGAAAGGTTATAATATTGCTGGTTATTCCCCTCAGTGTGTAATTCGAGTAAAAGCCGTCGCCCCTATTTCAATTTCTTCACATAAGTGGCAGAATGCTTGGTTTTTTGTTTTTATTTTCAAGTAAAATCATGACTAGAAAAAAAAAACAAGAACATAGAAGTGTGTGCGTGTGCGCGCGAGTGTTTGTATGCACTCGGCATGTTTGATGAGGTAAGCAAGCGCATCACTCAATCACTGACCCATTGAAATAATGGTTCCACACTCCCCTCTCTCGCTGATCGTGTCGTTCGTTAACGATGCTACTCGCTGACCGATGCTGCGAAGTGAGACATGTTGACATGTGTTTACCTCGCGCGTCGCGTGGCACCACATTAGGTGAATAATTGACCCCCACCCCAATACACACACACGCACACAACCCAACCCCCACCCAAATTTGTTTCGCCTATTATGTACTACTACAGACTAGGCTACTATGTAATATTACTCGTAACGAAAAATAAGAAAAGAAAAGAGGCTAGGCTAAAAATATTTAAATTGCCATTGTCTCTTGTTTTGCTTTACTTCGTTCACAGTCCTAGGCTGGGGCAGGAAATGCTCGTTATTTCCGAGTTGACCTCTTTTTCATACTCGCTACTTTCATACTAATTTTATTGACTCAAATAAGGGGAAAAAACGGGGATTTAGATTTTACTCGCTATTTCCGAGTACGTTACTTTCATGTTCTACTGTACCTTAATCACCTGGTCATAATACCGTTTTGAGCGACGTGTACTTGCAGGTGTGATAACCCAATTTGATATAAATGACAAATTGCCATATTTATGGACAATAAAGATTTATTATTATTATTATTATTATTATTATTATTATTATTATTATTATTATTATTATTATTATTATTATATGGACTCATGGTTGTCATATGGAAATACTCTCAAAACCAACACAAAACTCTGTCCATAACAAAAATGTTAAATCAAGCCCATAATTGCGCTCACTTATCAGACCTGCAAATATGTGCAAATAAAAGTGCATATATATGGTTTTAAGTGCAGACTATGTGAAAGGGCAAAGTCCTAGCACTGTTATCATCCATAGAGGGGAGCGAGAAAGCAGACTGGATATGGCATAGAACAAACACCAGGTTCGAAACTCGCTTTTGATAGTTTTTTGTTTTTTAAATATCCCTTCAGAAAAAAAAAAATCTTAAATGTATTGCTCACCGTAAGTCGCTGCCCTGCGGCTGGCGCCGGGGTTACTTCAGAATTATTGAAATAGACCATTAAGACAAACTTCTGGTACTTCTAATAATTAAAATACTCGTATAAATATAGCCGTCATAAACGTCGTCCATCTCTTCTTCCTCCCTTACCATTATCATTATCATCACCATCATCATCATCGCCATTGTCATCATCATCATCGCCATCGTCATCATTACCATCATCGTCATCATCATCATCATCATCATCACAGATGATGGCAAAATTGGAGCGAGTCCTAAGACACCAGTTTTCAGACCATGATTTGAATTTAGCAAGGAAAAATAGCATGTAATGAAAAACGCCAAGTATAAAACATCATTAATATTCATTTATTTCAGAAAATGAAAGACAATCGGATGCATCACAGTTGACAATTTTTAAATAATCATTTAAAAACAAACAATTAGTGTCAATATTGAAAAATACATTTTTAAAATGATTTTGATAGATTTGTACGCACCTCTCTCTCTCTCTCTCTCTCTCTCTCTCTCTCTCTCTTCTCTCTCTCTCTCTCTCTCTCTCTCTCTCTCTCTCTCTCTCTCCTCTCTCTCTCTCTCTCTCTCTCTCTCTCTCTCTCTCTCTCTCTCTCTCTCTCGTGCATGTTTCTGTGGATACATCAGAATACAAAAAATGAATACTTAGACTTAGATACAATACGTTATTTTTAATAAATTGCATGTTATACTCCATAAGTGTAGATAATGGTTTGTTTTTTGTTTGTTTTTAAGGGTTTTTACGGCGCTTGCAACACTTTTAGGTTATATCAGCGCCAGTATAATGGAAGAAAATGGGATAGTAAAAAGTTCTAGAATTACAATTAAAGCAGCCAAGAGAAAGTAAGACAAAGGGGAACTGGGAACAAATAGGAATCAGATGTAGATTCCAAGAGCATACCACCAATGTAATTAGTTTGAGATCACCTATAAGTCTCATCCGGACACAAGCACAAAATCCAACAAAGAGGAATACACTCAAATGATTAGACTATTATACATTCAAAATAACAAATATAATAATACATTAGCAATGACTATCCCGCACAAATCTTTGGGCCTCTTTTTCGCTTACGAAGTGCCCGAATTCGCGTAAAAATATGGGACGAATCCGTTTCGTATATGCTATTTTAAATAATTAATTACGACGCTGTTGACTGAAAGTTAGCACACAGTTAGAAAAAAGGTCATTTTAGATTATGTCAAGCGACAAAACTCGTGCGATTACCAGAAGACCGTTAAAAATAGATTTTTACTCTTTGGAGTAAAATATTTCTAAAACTACCGGGCGTGGAGGTTTTGTCGCTGACAAGGTAATACATGAACATTTCTTCTTTTTGGTTGTAAAATTTCATATGAATATGACGAGTACTTTTCCCGTATTTTACAAAACACCATCCTAATTTGCTCTTCAAGTTTCAATCTTTTAATCCACTTATTACGCAAGATACAACCAAAGGTCGAAAAAAAATGCCGAAAAAGCGTCCCATATTTTCGCGTTTTTTTCCTCTTTGCGGGTCATCCAAATAAATGACACCTTTGAAACTGCATAACTTGTTTATTTATGAATGGATTTTAAAAATTCAAAAACATTTTTACTCAGTGGAGATAGGGCTTTAATTTTAGACAAAAATTTTCCTCAAAAAGAGAAAAAAACATTTTTCATAGTCATTGCTAAATACATAGCAGAGAGATGATTTACAAGGCAAAAAATATAATCTCCCAAAACAATATGCATTTGAATGTTTCTCTCCCAGCCAGGACTCCGGCCATAGCCAGAACAAAATCAAGTGCAATGTAATCTCATTCCAAGACAAAGACAGAAAGCATATTGGAAAACAGATATAAGGGGATAGAAGACACAGTATGTACCCCCCCTGCCCACTATGGGAGGCCAGGAACCCCACAACAGAAAATCTGCTTGCACGGTCTGAAATAAATTATGATCATTCATAGATGCTAGGCTGTTCAGGGAAATAAAATTCCTGCATATGTTAGACAAAAAGGTGTTCGGTGGAAACGTTTTCAAGAAATGTGCCTCAAATTGTGATGAAAAACAAAAGCAAGTTCTGCCTGACAGAATTCTCCACAACTGTCAGGACTTTTAAAAAAAGCCTTCCTTATGAAAATCAAATCCTTTTCAACAGGGAATGCCAATTTTGTATATTGCCCCTGCGAAATGTACTTAATAAACTTTATGTGGCTCCTGAAGCCTATAATAGTAATAGCAGTTCGCACATGATGTGTGGATACGTTGGGTAACTCCCCTAGCTCTTTCACGAATATGAATATGAATATATATATATATATATATATATATATATATATATATATATATATATATATATATTATATGTATATATTTATGAGTGTTGGTGGGTACTTGTAGGTACGAAAGTGCTCGATAATGATGGTTCGAGCTAATATAAAATATAAATTGTCACTCACTTATATATGGCCAAGACGTACGTTTCTGTGGCTTTCGTCCACGTCTTCAGTCAGCATAATGTCCGAAGAAAAAATGTATTCCGTTTGAGGTGTTTACACTCCTTATGTCCTTGCTTCTGTTGTGTAGTGATGATTAGTGTTGATGTGTAGTGACATTGTTGTAGTGTGCTCTCATTGCTTATATTATGTGTGTGTGTGTGTGTGTGTGTGAATGTGTGTGTGTATGTGTGCGTGTGTTGTGCAAGTCAGCTCTGGTACAAAACATTCAACAATTGTTTCTTCAAAATAATAATAGGCCAACTGTTCCCAGGGAGATCAAAGCAGCTTTGGAAGTTCTGTATGTCATTTGACAACTTTCAGAAAAGGTTTTCAAAGACAGCATCAGATCTCACCAATGCTGACATCCAGGATACCATTTAAAATACAGGATCTGTCTGCAATCAAAGTTCTCAACAGAGAAATCAGATTTTAAAAATCAAACAAGAAAGATTCAATACAAAGCAATTACATCTGGAAAATAAGTAGGTAATTATCATAGGTCTTTCATGTTATTCTTTTTATTGCGCCAAATAACTCACGAGCATGCGAGTTTAATAATCTAATAATAATAAACCAATTTAATCAATCCAAACCCTTGTAAAAATACCTTTATTCCACCCCTCAAAGTAATATTCTTTGATATTCCATCACCAATAATTTGCAAAAATGCTTCACATTTCAATGAATTCAAGTAACGCATCTATAGTGATGGTTACAGCCTCATCCACGATGAAAGAGTGGCAAAGTGGCATAAGCATTGGACTCGTAACCAAAAGCATAACAGGCTAAGTTTGTTTTTTTTACAAGGTTCTGTTTCTGCAGCCAATGCTTGGTTTACTTTTTTTTTAGATCCCAATTAGGGATTGTGTACTGGAATCTTATTTATATTTTCTATTTCACTTGTTTAGATTCAAGCCACAGACTTGCATTAAACTAAGTAATTTTTTAATATGGTATAAATGACAAAGATTTTATTATATTTTAGATACACAATGATTTGTAGTCTATTCAAAAGCAATCTTTTTCAACTGAAATTTTATGTAACCTTGTTATTTACTTATAGTGATGAGGAGTGTACCTTATGTTAAGATGGATGGTAGCCGATAACAGCGATATAAGTCCAGTCTGCCATGAGTGTCATCATATGACATGTGCAGACTTTTTAAAAATTGGAACTGAAGTGTCTGATAAACTGGACCAGTTTGTGGAAACTTCAGTTCTGAAGGCCCTTCCACAACAAAAGGTACCAGAATTCTTTCCCCGCAAAGCCCCAACCTCTTTACTTTTTCAGTCAAAAAAATATTAACTTCAACTTTTGCATTAGATAAGGATATAAATAATGTGAAATTGAATGAAAGCTTCAATTTAATATACGAAAACAGATAAAATGGACATTTCGGGTTTCCGAAAGCAACATTTGTTGATAAAGAGGTCACCAAAAACGTCCATTTTATCTGTGTTTATTAAATTGAAGCTTACATTCAATTTCACATTGTTATTTATTTCTTTGAACTTCGAGCAGCACCATTAACATTACTCAGATAAGGATACAGAATCAAATTTAATACAAAAATCATTTTCTTTAAAATCCAAAATAAACAATTTCCTCACAATTATGGGAGGGAGGCCAGAGGCAATTAATCTTTCATGTCTCCCTAAAGAAGTTCCAGCCAATTTCGAGATGACCCCCACGCAAAACTGTAAAAGTGTTTTTGGTCGAAAAATATGAGACCTTACCATTGCAATCCATCCTGGACATTTTCTAGCCACTCCCTCCATCATGTCCATAGCAATCTTTAAAGGTTCTGCATATTCAGAATTATTATTCAAGGGTATTGCACTATACAAATCAAATAATGGATAAGGCCTGCATCCAATAACAGTAATTAAAAAATTAGCAATTGAAAACTGACCATTCAAAACTGCAACATCAACAGTGTAAATACTGAGCCACATGTCTGCAAGCTGATTTGTTGTTCATTATCCAAAGTGTGACTTGGGTGGTTGTAACACCGAGATAGTTTTGGTATTGCACCGTTAGAGAGTAAAATGACTGTATTTTCAAAACTGCTCCCAGCTGCGATATTAAGGGCAGTGCAACCACACCCAGACTTGGAATTGGGATCACTTCCAGCTGTTATCAAACGATTGACAATTTGAGAATTAATATCATTTTTATCAGTAGCTGACTTTAAAGCGATGATCAAAGCATTATCCAAAAAATTATTTGTTGTATTTATATTAACATCTGTGGCATCAAGGAGGTAGTTTACAATAAATACATGTCCTCTTCTGACTGCCAGCATAAGCAGAGATTCCCCATCATAGTCAACATTATCAATTTGAGCTCCTGCTTCTAAGAGAATTTTAAAAAGAGGCAATCCCAATTCCGTACTGTCTACACAATACATCATGCAAGTCATACCCATGTCATTCTTAATGTTTACATCAGCATCCTGTTCCAGCAACAATTTAACACAATGCAGATGTGCTTTTGATGACAGAGAGCAGACAGTCAGAATTAGAGCTGTGCTACCTGTGTTGTCTTTCTTGTCTAGATCAGCTGACCACGAGTAGAGTAGTGCTCGGGCACACTTCCATTGACCTGCCTTACAAGCCAGCATTAAAGCTGTATTACCTGAAGATAAAGAATAACAGTATTAAATAGTAAAAAAAAAATTCATAAAAATACAAGTATTAAGCATTGTTTGGATATGAACTTTGACATTTAATCCCGACTAGCATCATATGATTCATCCAATATTTTTAATTCCATAAGCAAATAGTAATTTAAAAGGTCAAAGGAACTGAAATGTACTTTAAATGAAGGAATGCCATTCGTGAACTCTGATCATTAGCTCTTCATGAGTGTAATTTCATGGTTTAAATCATCTGCAATACCATAACATTGTGTGGCTTTGTGTCTTGTGGTCTGACACTCGCCTTCAGAGTGGAAGGTCCTGGGTGGTGTATGACGCGTCCTTGGAAAAGGCTCTTTACTCGCATTCTCTCACCATACTCGGGTGTAAAATGAATACCTGGCTGTAAACAGCATTGTCTGTGTCTAAAAAAACTGTAACATCGTCATGTCTCGTCCTACATGTTACGTGTTGCTGTTGGTAAGGGACCCTTTGTAAAGGTCTTCAAGAACACCGAAGTAATAACAGAGTACATATGGTTCTAAATATATAAAAGAAAAAGGTTATAACAAAAATGTTGTGATTCAATTAAGTAGCAAAGAGCAGCTAAAGACTGAATAAACTACAACTGAAAGCTCGATGAAAATCAGCTTTTTAAAATTTTTGGCCGTTGTGGGGATAAAAAAAATGTAATGAATGATTTTTTACCTCTCCCATCTTGGGCATTCACATCTGGATTCCATGATGTCAATAGAGCATCTAATATACTAACATGTCCATGACACGCTGCAACCATTAGCAAGGTAGATCCATCTTCACATCTTGCATTGACTTTACAGCCTGATGCCAACAACTGGAGGAGTTTATTGACATCACCATTCAGGCAACACCGTTTACAATCACTGCAAAATAAAATACACGTTTTAGAAGTAATATCACTATCACTCTAATTTCCTTTCAAGGCTACTAATCTCTTATCTTTTTCTTTTAACCTAAGAATCAATCTTGGCATCCCGATGATGATCAATTCCTTAAATAAAATCAGATATTTATGTAACCAACATTTTTTTTTTCATGTCTAAGCTAGAAAGCACTTCAAAGTTTTGAACGATTTTTGATGTGCAAAATAATACTGTTGTTATTTTTGTAGGGATCTCTAGCCATAAAACAAACGTACGGCTACTGTGACCATAGCAATGATGGTCATCCCGACTTCCACTCTGCCTCGTCCCAGGCTTACCCCGTCTATATAAAGCCTATGGGCACTCAATCTCTCTCTTTTCTATTTGCTCTACCTTATCAACTAGACTAAAACACGGTAAGCTATATTTTTATACTTTAATAATTTAATAGTTTTAATTTAGTAATTCTGTGATTACCATCTGGACCGATCCTAGCCACGGAGTCCTACAGCCAGAATACTGAGTGCCGAGTTCTGACAATCACGATAGTTACATTTTTAAAGATGTATGTGCAATATTTTGGAGGTAGTCAAAAATGATTTGGAATGTTTTGTTGAACTTAATTTACCCAAAGGTGTTGGTTGCCTAACAAATCGATAGAGACAAAAAGTGAAAAAGGGGGAAAATTTTGAATGATTGCCTTTAAGCCGCATTTTCACTACACTAAAACTCCCATTTTTAGAGCAATTTTTGATATTCTTGTTAAAAGCTGGAGTGAGAAACTGTACCTATTTGTCCCACCACACGTGAAGTCTCTCACTGCCAGTACATTTGATTGGGGAAATTCCTCCTCTGATTCTGAAATTCTGGATTTCCGCAGATCCAAAGAAAACCATCAGCACCGACTCATAAGACTAAGACAAGTTTGAACCCAGGTTGTGTTTTTATCTTCCGACCCTCCAACCCTGCAGTCTATCAACTGATCTATCTGCTGATGCAATCCATGTTAAATTCTAAAATTATGCAAAATGTTATTGCTTTTATTGTCTACAAGTAGACATATTTGAAATGTACGAAAAATCATATAAATTTTATGAAGAGTGATGGTCTAATATATGCAGATGGGCTTTGTGTTATTGTCTTGGTTCATGAAATTCATACTAAATCACAAATAATCACAAAATACCTGTAACCAGCTTTGCAAATGGGATCAAATGATCTTGCTTTCCAATTATATAAATTAGCTGTAAGATTTTATACTTGTGATGTGGAAGTAAATTCAGGAATTTGGAAAGTGATCCATATATAACACTAACACATCACCACTATCACTACCACCACCACCCTAACGTTATGTGGATCTCGCATATGGTGTTACTGTTACTTGTTTTGTTTTTTTGTTGCTTTTTTTTTCTCACCAGGCCCTGTTATTACATTCAATTTTAATATTTTTATAGATAGTATGCGCTTGGCTAAGAAGCTCATAACATTGCCATCCGGAAGTAAAACTGGCCAACACACAAACTGTGTGTAACCTTGAAGGTTTATAGTCAGGTTAATACAGTTTAGTGAGAAGTACTCATAAACGCGGATGGCAAAAACAATAACAAAGACATGAGTGACGTCATCTTCGAACTATCTATACCAAGCAAATATTTGCCTTGAACTGAACTGTTTTCACAAACGATGTGTTTA